>NW_020956501.1:92757-158892 GCF_003031625.1 Empidonax traillii
TGCCTGCAGTAGAACCTGTGGCAAAGAATAACAGCTGCAAGTCTATATGAGTTAGGTTAAACTTGCATAATTTTATATGTCATGGATTTGACATCCTTGTGGGTCTAATTTTGCTAGTTCATAGAATGAATAAGCAGCACTTGCACAGGTGTTTCTCTGTAAAAGGAAATAGCCATTTTCTGATGGCTCTTAGCAGTAATACCTGATCGCTCTTTATGTTGGCTCAGTTAAGTCTGGCTAGTAAAGAAAGTAAAGTTCTACCCGTCTATTTGACTGATGACTTGCCAGCTGCCTGTGTGAGCAAAGAGTAGTGCCATTTCCTTGTCTGGATAGACTCTGTGATCAGTACTTGCAAATGCACCAGGGTTATAATGCAACTCAAACTATATTTGCCCTATGTATGCAATGATTATCCTCACAGCAGCCTGCAGTAGTGTTAAAAAGGTGATTAACCTGGTAGAGGTTTTAAGGTAGTAACTGTAGTGAAAAACAGCTCTCAAATAAATAGAAAAATGCACTTGAATCCACAAAAAAAACCCAAAACAAAACACAGCAACCCCCCCCCAAAGAAACCTAAAACAAACAAACAAAACAAAAATCCCACTCAAACAAAACAACCAACAAAAAAACCCTGCATAGCTATGTAGATGGCAATATTCTTTTAATCACTAAAATCCTAATGCATATCTTAAGAAAGCAGCATTAAAACAAGAAAATTTAATTTGGATGATGCATGATAAAAACATTAAAGTTTCAGAACAATGCCTTTCACAATTCAGTCAAATATAGATTTTTTTCCTGTGTTACCTGCATATTTAGTTACTTAAAGAACATCGAGTTTCAATGTGTTTCTGTTTTTACGTTCTCTAGAGACCTGTGTGAGGATCTGGAGCACATACATGAAACATTCAGGACCAAATGGACCAAAAAGATTACAACACTAAGAAGGACACCTAAATTAAACATTTACGCAGCAATGATGTAATCTTGTCAAACGAACACACGAGAGGTTGATTTAAAAAGGGAAAAGACAACATCCAGTCTTGCAGACTTGTTTTGAAAATGAGGCTTATGGAACACTTTTGGAATAGTTATCAGCTAATAATGTGTGCAGAGGCATCATAAGATACTCTGAGCATTTAGACATCTATTTTGATTTTTAATGCAGCTACTTATGTGAATAACTATTCATCAGTATGAACAAAATGTTTTCAACTTTTCTGTTCAAATTTTGGTTATTACAGTCTAAAAGCTAACACATGTACTCAAAGAGAGCATTTTGTATAAAATTTATAACAAATTAGTGGTTTTGCGAACATTACCAAATGCTTACCTCCAGAGCATATAAATTGCATAAATGCAATTTAACTGGTTACCTGTAAGAAAAACAAATACTCTCAATTTCAGCAGTGTATAGTTTCAAGACAGTTCACTGTTTGGTATCACAGAAGGGCAGATTTGAACAAGCACAAGACACATATGTGAGGTCAGATTTTTAGGAAGACTAATACCTGAAATCATTAAGCTTTTTTTTTTGACAGACTGCTTCATTTGAGATTGAAATGGGTACTGGGTCATCTGAAGTTTGAATTTTGAAGGGATTTGCTAGGAAGTTTTGAAAAGCTGGATATGAACCCAAAATTGTGGTTGCATTTATACTTTTACACTAGGGTATATGGAATAGTGGCTGCTGCAGGGTCCTGTGGCTGAGTTTAATTTTTAATACATTCTGATGCAGCTTTTAATTTGTGTATTTAAACTATCAGGATTTTTTAACTAAAGACAGTTGAAAGCTAGCTAAGTTGGCAATCTCCTTTGACTTGAACACATCCTTTTGAATCTGGTTTTGTTGCATCACTTCCCTATAGGCATCATTCATTTGGACAGAAAACCCCTTTCAGCCCAGAGCAACAGCTTTCAGTGTTCAGTACTATGGGTCCAAATGATCTTAAACCACTTCACAGAACCACAGTGATGTGTTTTGTCATCTGACAGATGGATTACAAATTAAGTGGAAGATGCAAACCTGACTACCTATTTTGGTATCAACAGAGTGTAATAGTCTGGAGGTAATACTTTTGTGCAAGGAGGAGAGACTCAGTTCCATTATTTCTAGGAGACTGTCAGAGTCACTGCTGGATTCACATCACAGCTTTGATTGTGGGTGTTTTGCCTTGAATTTGCCAGAAATTTAGATACTCTTCTAGGTAGTTGAGAAATACCTTTACATTTATTAGATTCAAAGTAAAGTATCTCATATTAGACCAGAGAGGAGTATCAAAAGTTTCATGCATCTTCTGGAGTTGAAATAATCTATCTCCCTGAGTCCAAAAGAGCCAGAATTTCAATATGTCTACCATGAGAAGCATCAATGGTTTTTGTCTACTCTTCTGATCTTTGTTGGATACTAACCCTGAACACCTTAACATATTTAGTCCCCTGTGGCCAAAAATTGTTTAAAGTTTTAGCATATCGATATATAGTATATAGGAAAAGTGATTTGATTACTAAGTGATGATTCACATTAGACCAGTCATTGCTACTGACCTTCTCTCTTCAGAAATAAATAAACCTTTTCAATCTCAGCACATGATCAGATTAAAAGGGCATAGAATGGCACTATTGGATGCATTCCTCAGCAAAAAAAAAAAAAAAAATAAAAAAAAAATTAAAAAAGAAAATCATTCTATATGTTGTCCATGGCAGTCAGGTCAAACCACAACTTTGTTTTGAGTACTGGATCTGTTAGTGCAAGCACCGGATCTGTTAGTACAAACGCTAACAGAAAAGACACGTAATTTATTTTTCTGCATAAGCTAAACTAGCACTGTATTTATACTCTAAAAATGTAAACAGTTGATTAAAACCAACCTTCATGTTTTTCATATGCTTTTGGATCTTTTGAACTTACATGTGAAAGAAATACTTTGTAAAGTCTGTTGTAGCACGAGGAATATGCCAATTAAATCTCCTTTCTCTCATTAAAAAAAAAAAAAAAAATTGAAACAATTCCTTCATGTTCTACCACTGGGTTTGCAACTTCACACTCATGCAATGCTGTTCAAACCTTTTCATGCCTCACCTAGCAGTAGTAATTCAATTCAATGACTCTGTTGTACTCCACATTGCTGAATGTCAGAATGTGTTTCATGCAATGTCAGTCATGGGCTAATTTGACAAATTATTTCAGATTCAAATAGTGAGAATTCCTTTGAGGACATTTAAACCCAAAACTCAAAATACACATTTGCTTCCCAAAACTCATGTTTTTTAACCCCAGAACTAGAATGAGCAATGCCTATTTCACTACAGATGTCAATCAAGTTATGCAGGGATTCTTGACCTCCCTTCCAGGAGGAAAATATGCCCACAGCATACATACTGTATGCTAAAACATGAGAATGTATTACTGGTTTTAGGACACCGACAACTCCAAACTCTGAAGAAATATTCTCCTCTCATATTAAAACACATGACATCTGAAACACAGTCGCTGCCTCTCTTTAAAAGTCATGTGAACTTCATATTTTCATTTTTTTTAAAGTAGTCTAAAACTCACTGAAGTCAAATATAGCATTTCTAATTCTGAAAGGAATATTAATAATTTGGTAACATAAAAGTAGCTTTTTTCTGTTACTAATTGCTAACTTACAATGTTTGATTCTGAAGGAAGTACCAAGTTTTTCACACTGCATTGATCTCTGACTTAACTTTCATCAGTTATTGACAGCAAAGACCAGCATAAATGTTTAAGTAAATTTATCAAAAGCCTCAGACTTCCAAAATATGTTAAACATCTTAAGCCACAGACTTTTTACCAAGGCAATTAAATCTTCCTACAATAATTTCCTTACCTGAAGAAATAGATGTAT
Organism: Empidonax traillii; assembly: GCF_003031625.1. Classification (NCBI taxonomy): domain Eukaryota; kingdom Metazoa; phylum Chordata; class Aves; order Passeriformes; family Tyrannidae; genus Empidonax; species Empidonax traillii. Next base: position 96,630 of record NW_020956501.1, read on the forward strand.
CTGAAATAGAGACAAACTGGATAGGAAATGGACCCTACTATCTAGTACTATGGTGTTATAAACCTTTGCAGAGAACTGAAAAGTTGTAGCTCTAACTCCAATTTTAAGAATATAATCAGTTATAGGAACTGCAGAAAGGCAATCCTCACAATAATAAATGCAATTTAACTTGCTTATAGCATCATGAATCACCTTTCAGTCTTCAGCACTGTGAGTAATAACTGCACAGCAACCAGCACTACATTTCTGAGAGCTGTTGATTCCATATTCAGCATTCATATCATCCAGCAGCATGACCCTGAAACGTGTCATGGGATTTGTATCAGATGTTAACATGTAGGAAGTTTCACTGTGTAATCAAAAATTGAGACTTGTAAAACTAACCTTAAACACCATTGACAGATCTGTTGTCGATTCAGTTCACTCTCACCTCATGAAGCTAAGTACAATCACACATATTTAAAAGATCTTGTAAAGATGATAAACACCACATAAGTGCTAAAAAGCCCACTGGGGAGTCATCAATTTGGAAAAGGGAATTTAAGAGAAAGCATACAAGTATATGTATAAAACAATCTCAGCTAGAGGGAGCATATGATATATATCTAGCATAATCTCCCCAGATTTGTAAAAAAACCCCACATATCAGACTGAAGGGAAGTTGGTTTTCTCCAGAAGACAGTGCAGCTGGACATGTATAGTCATAGAAGTTTGACCTTTTGTGGGCAGATTATAATACATGGTGGGAAATACTTGCTTTTTCATTAACAATTTACATCTGATTAGTCTGTGGAGGAAATTCTTCCCCTCTATTAAAATCTGATTTCCTAAAAATGTTTTTTTTCAAGGCTAGTTTTAAAAATAATAAATAAAGAAAAAGTTTACTTTGACAGAAGTTTTTGAAATGTCCTTTTCTGCTCATCACTATCCATCATATTTTTTCAGGGTCATATTATGTCATATATGACATAACTCAGTGTGACACTATAGTTCATAACCTAATATGAGTGATACTGTCCAATGAGTTTGTGCTAGACCTGTAGAGAGCAGCGCACCAAATAAGCAAACTGAGTAGTGAACACAACCTTCAGAAGTCCTCAGATGGTTGCTGCAAGGTTTCCTGTAAGGACTTGATCTTTATTTCTTGCCTGAAGGAACAGGCAAGGAAAGTGGAAATTCAATATATTTAGAATCATGAAAGGCCAGATTGCCAATGTCTGTTCAGTCAGTAGTAGGGGTAAAACTTTCATAGGAGGATCCACAGCTTTTACTACAGTTTTTTTATTACTTGTTGAAAAGACTGTGGTTTGTTCTTGAATGAAAACAAACCCTTTGTTGCTTGAAAACCATGAATTATCCAAGGCCTACCCCAAGCCTCTGCTGTCTTCTGGTCAGTTAACTGGGAAGATCCTACAGGACCTTTCCCAAAGCCTCTCACATCCAGGTCTTTCAGCAAAAGAGAGACAGATTTCCATGTCCAGTACACTAGCACTATGGCTTGCAGTTTATAGCTAAGTAAAATGTAAGTCAAACCTATCCCAGAATTGCCTCACATGGTCCCACCTTCTTACCCGATTCCTGACTTATTCATATTACAAATAGGAAGCAGCAGGAAACACACTATACTTTCTATTATCCACCAGCCTTGTCCACAGAGACATTCATCAGTGAAATATAAGTTAACATTTGGAACATCTCAAAAAAGGAGTAAAAAAACAACATGATGATGTATCATTCCAGATAAACCTCAGGGAATAAGGAAGGGTTAAGTAAACATTTCAATAGGAGAGACTTCTTTATTGTTCTTTATTCTTTTTGAGAGCAATACCAACCAAAAAGTCCAAGTCATTAGAGTTACAGCCATTTAGTGTTCATAACTATGTTAGATTTTTGAAGTAATACAGCTGCAGCAGTAACACAGCTCCTTCTGCATCACCTAAAGCTAAATTTCCCAAAAGTTATTTCAGTATCTGCTGAGGTAAATATTTCTGACCAGGTAACCACTAATCTTCTTGTCTAATAAATAAAAAGACATTTCTTAGTTTGCCTTCAGTCATATTAAACCTAAAGCATGCATCATCTCTGACCAAAAACACAGCAGAAAGCAGAAGTAATTTGTGAACTAACAATTTTGAGTTGTGTATGTATGTTCTGTTAAAAAAAAAAAAAGTCACTCCCCCAAAAAATGAAACCAAAATCCACATAAAAAAATTGTTTTCATCACCAGGATATTTGTTTGATTTTACATTCTTCTACTTACTGAGTTATGTACAGTTCTAAGGAATGTAACTTCAGAGTTTGATAAGGGAGGAAAAAGGAACTTTGAGGCTTGAACACGGGACTCAAAAGATTTCAGTAAGTAAAGTTGTTAAACTTGAGTTAGATTCCCTGGAAAAGGTCCCTACAATTAAAGCAATGTTTTTAGATGTGGGTAATGTGAATGAAAAGAGATTTACATCAACGTCTACTTTTTAGAATCAATGTTATGAGCAATTTGAAGATGATATGAAAAGATGTCAGGTCTTCATCTATTATAAACAGCTGTGTATCACTAGTTGTAAACAAATATATTAATTACTAATAATTTTAAACTCTTGCAAACAATTAAAACCAATTGCTACAGTGCAAATTAAAATTCATTTCTAATAGATGCACTAGGAAAGAACATGAAATTATATATGATTGAGTTTGAAGAAAGAATGACTATTCACATAGTGTCTTCAAGCACTGGAAGTTATCTGTAAAAAACTTGCCAGAATAATAGTATAAGGAGTTGCTGACTTTTTAATGTCATTGTACAGCATGGTTAGTGAATTATTTAGTAAATCAAACTGCCCATGGATAATTCAAAACTAACATCATCTGGATAGCAAATCCCTCATCCAAAACACTCTACATGTTTTAAAGGGTTATTTTTATAATTAACTTAAAAAAGCCCCTCAACTCGCGGTGATTTTCTTAAAAGAAATTATCTATAAGTAGCTTTAAAGAGGAATGTCATAGCAAAGACTTTATGATCTTTTGCTACTGAATTCTTCACCGTTAAAGCAGCCCAAAACTGCAATAACTGTGAAAAGAGTAAGAAAATAAAGAAACCAAGAAAAAATCAGATCTATTGCAGTTAAATGAAACTACATAGACAGAAAAAGTAAATGGTATCATACAGCAAGGTTGTGTTCTGGTCTGCATTTACACCTGTTTCTAAGCCTGATTATTACCAGTTCAAGAAAGGAATAATTCCCTTTCAATGACTGGAGTAAGAAGAGGAGCCTAAAGGCAAATCAAACCCTAGAGGGAGATGTAAACTAAAAAGTCCAAATCAAAATCCACACATCCCACACAGTGTTTGCTTGGGTCTGATATGACTGTGACCTATTGCTTCCTGCAACCTAGATAATAAATTGCTTTATTTTAGACAAAGTAGAAATGAAGGAATGAAATCTCTTCCTTCAGAAGTACTGTGCTGCTGAGAACAGTATGGCTGAGCTGTTAAATTTTCATATGAATTACAAACAAATTCTGCTCCAGTCATAGTCTGTATGGGAAAAAAATCAACCTTACTGGATTCATTTGCTGATATTTATTCTCTTTAAATTATTGGATTAAAATGAGGAGGCAGATAGTTGTCCGATTTTCCAACATAAAAATCTAAAAACTGGAAGATATAACAAGAAATACAGTGTAAGAAGTTTGTCTGTGTTAGGAATATGTTGGGATGTTCAAAAAATAAGTGGCTTTTGCCTGCATGGCCATTTAAACACATCTCCTACTCTTTGTCTGACCTCACTTAAACAGCTGCTAAAGTCCCGTGGGACCAAGGGTCAGTATTGGCTGGTGAGATAAAATGTTCCCTGTAGCTCCTCATGAGCAAATTGCAACTTGACCAGAGAGAGAGAAAGCCAGGAAGCAAATTGAGTGATGGGTTTCTGGACCTGCTTTTAAACAAACGGGAATTCTACCCCTGAGTTCAGGGTACACTTAAAACACCTATGAAAATTAGAATATAAAGTGCAGTACATCATACTGCATGTGAGTGAACAAAGTAAACTTCAGTTGCCAGAAGTTTTGCTCCTCATTCACACTGAAGGCAACTGTGCATTATCCACAAATAGCTCTGAAATCTCATGTCATTTGTGGAGAAAGAGGAAGCCACTTCCCTGTTTTTTTCATTACCTCCTGTGATCCCTAGTTTGTTATGCCCAAATAGTCACATGAGTAAAGAAGTATAATGAGGATTCTCACTCCTTCATGATAGAGGGCAAGGTTTTTAAAGTAGAAGGCGACATACCAGCAAAGATTCTTCAAAGAAATATAGAATCAATGATGCAATCTAACAAGGGGGAAAAAATAAGCATACAAAGCATTGTAAGCAACATGACCATGAAGAAAGAACATTCCAAGCAGAAGTAGAATCATTAGCTTAAATACCACCAGCTAAATAGCAGCATTTTGGCAGCCTAAATCATGTAGGAATCTTTGGTTTTAAATGAATTATTAAAAATGTAGGAAAAATATCTATTAAAAACTACAAGTCTATACTCTTTTTCCTCCTGAATGGCTGCAGTCATATATCACTTCTGACACTGGCCTCATTTCTAAAGTGCTTGAAGTTCCTAACTTCAGTTAAAATTATCATTACTCAAGTTGGTACTCTTTGTCGATGATGTCCAAACCGATCTTCATGCCAAAGAAAATGCAATCAAGGAGAGTTTTCAATAAAGGAACAAATACACAGAATGTAGGTGAGGAAGGACAAAGGGGAGATTCTGCACACTACTGTGACTGGCTAATAACACAGTCTGACTACAATACCGTCTCTTTGAAATATAAATGTTCAATAGCTCTTTCAATGACAGTTACAAACACCTTTGAAAATCCACCCACTGCGAAACCTGTGAATGTCCACCCTACTAGAACATCACCTATTGGAGTAATAAGGACAGTGTTGGCTTTTTGTCCTAGCTGATAGACATAATCTAGCAATGAGGGGTTTCACAATTAAGTATTCAAGTGTAATCATCCAGCACAGAAGAATAATTGTGATAACCTTCCCCACAACTTTTCTTTTCCTATGGACATTGGAGACAGCAAGAACTTCTTTGTAGTCTGACACAAGTAAGGTCTCCTCCAGGTAAGAGTCTTAATGCTGTCTTTTATCTTTACCTTGAGAAGCTTAATAGCTGCTTCCTCTCCAAGGCCAGTAACCACTTTCTGATATGTTGACAAACTTTCACCAGAGTAGGGAAACCATCTGCAAGTCTTCTAGACTCAGTAGTCTTCATTTTAATAGACACATCGTCAGTTCCATTGTGTCATCGGAAAACACGTGAAGTAAAATTCCTTTCTAAATGTACTGTATTGTTCAGATCTTAGCAGGGCTTTTTTTGTTTGTGTATTTGTTTGTCTCTTTGTTTTAAGGATAGGAAAAATTTTTTGTATTTAGAAGAAAAAATAGTAGAAGTAATAAATAGATAAAAATTGAGTAATTGTTACTTAACTGACATATTTGACATCACTTCTGATCTTCAGTGTTTTTAATCAGATGGCAATTATTCAAAATACTGAACCAAAATTAAGCTGATTTCTTTAAGTGGCATCTATTTCACTTTGACATATTCCCTTGTGCATTGCCACTGAATGAATGGGTACTTACAGTGCCATTTGACAGTGCACTTGTTTAAACTCTCACCTCATGCCTTTGTTACTGTCAAGGACTAGTAAAATCTAAATACAACATTTTATCTACATACAAAACAATTATTGATGATTTATTTTATGACTTAAGTGGAAGTTTTAAATCTTAGACTGAAAAAAATCTTTTGCTAAAGACCACAATTATAAGATGTTAAATACCGCTTGTTGAGCTCAGAAACTCAGATATCAGGAAACAGAAACATAATCATGCTCTATCATTTCAGCTCTGTTTGGGAAAAGGAATCAAACTTTTTTTAAATTAATAAAAAGAAATATTTAATCCTTTTTTTTTATTAAAGTCATTTATTAAAATTTTGTTGGACAGCAGAATGTTATTAGGCAAAGTGGTTGTTTTTGCTCTCTGCAGTTACTAGAGCCAAGAAACTGACACTTGCAGAAAGTAGAGTGCTCAAGGTTATAACACAGAAAACCATTAGCATAGAATACATTTCCAAAACTCTTTCCATTCTGTATAAAAGAGTGACATCTATTTCCTCCTTTACATTCAACTGAAATGATTTAAGAATAAGAAACCATAAATGCTTCAAATGAACTAAATTTCCCAGTCCATCTGCAGAAACTAAAATTTAGATATGTTTTAACTGCTCTGTCAATACAATCTTCTAGCATTTATTAAAGAATTGTCATGTAAGTATGAAGCTGAAATTGTGACCAGAAAGAATGAATGTTTTCTGTTGAAGTTTACTGGAGCAGATCGATGATGGCAATGTCATTCCTTGTCATTCCCATGTCTCTAGAATGCCATTTACTGTTCCATTTACTGTAGTTTCTTTGCTACTGAGAAGCAAACATTGAAATGTCATATAAGTTTTTACATTCAAAAAAATCACCAAAGATGTACACTGATGCTGAAAGTTACTCTTCTGAGCCTTGTATGAACAGCAGCCTTTTACAACAATTCATCATACTGTTTTCACTGCAGTCCTATTGATCAGGCAGATGTATAAGGGAATAAACAGAAGTGTTAGCCATTTCCAGTTGCAAGTAAATTGATTCTTTAAATCTGTCAAATAACAAAATGTTCAAAGGCATGATAAGGTTCTGCAGTCACCATTCAGCCCAGACAAGAATGTTACTTATATTATATATTTTAGCAATTCAATTTATTAAACTGTTTATTTGACATTAAAATATAATGCAAGGAAGATTTAAAAGGCCACATTCTTACATCCTCACTCAAAATGAATAAGGATTTTTCCGGAGTTAGTGAGGGAATCTTCAGCACAGAATTAACAGATAGGAAAGCCAAGCAATACATTAATGAAGAGCATGATAACAAACTGCAAATATTTTACAATTGTAATCACTGTGAAGTGAAATTAACTTTGATTAAACATGTGTGTATTTTATAATTGAAGAGTGTATAGCTAGAAATAATGACAATAAATTAAAATATATCACAAAGAAAATGCTGACAATCATAGTATTTATCTTATAGGAAATTCCTCAAAGTGAGTTCGTATTACATAGCAATTACAATCTAGATTGGGTAACAAAAATAGCAGCAGTAAACCTACAATTCTGGCAGTGAATTGGAGCCAATAATTTAATGTACCAGATACTTTCCATCAACCTTTCATTAAAGGACATTTGAGGGAAGAATGAGGTATCAAAAGAGTTACCATATTGAATTATTTTTTCAGGATGCCACTCGCTAAATAATTTATCATCTAAATGTATTTATGGAAAAAAAAAAAACCTAAACACCTACTTGAAAACTTCCTTTGCTGCTAAACCAGGCTGAATTATCTATCTATGTCTTTCGTGTGATTTTTTTCAAAAAAACTAATAGCGTGAGAAAAACTTACAAATACAAATTGATGGGAGAATAAAACAGGAGAGAGGAAGAATTAGTTTTTGTTAATTTTTGCTCATCCATATAGTTGAAAACAGTGGAAAAAACAGCCTGAGTTATAAATATGGATCATATTTTCACTTCATAGGAGGTACAGGATACACTACAGCAGTAACCCTTACTCAGCCAAGAACTAACGTTACATGTTGTGAGATCAGACAACCTATATAGGAAATATCTAGATTAAAAAGGATAAAGGGACAGAATGGTATTAGGATTTTTCAGGCTTATTCTGAAAACTCAGTTTAGTGGAACTCTAAACCAACAACATTTATGTGTAAAAAACTTATTCTCTTAAATTATATGTTCAACAGAGGTGGATAATACAGAGGATGCAGGGAAATATATAGTCAAAATAGTCACTAGATCTTTTGCCCTCAAGCTCCCTCCTGCTGATAGTAGGGTCACTTTAACTTCCCCACAGTGGAGTTACTCCTTTCAAGTACTTCATAAAATGAAGAAAAGCTGCGGGTGGTCATTTTCTTCTCTCTTCTAATACCTTTCTTGTTTTCATATGAAAATCTAAGAGATATTACAAAAAGATGAAAAGCTTTGAATTCAAATTAACTGAAGTCCATCAACTCTGAGTGATTTGTAAAAACACAGGCTAAAGCTCCATCAGTTTTGATCCCAAAACACAGGTTTATGGCTCATCAGATCCAAACAGTAGGTGTAGCCATGACTGAAGCTCAGAACTACAGTCCCAGTGAAACAGTCAAATTCCTTTTCAGACCATATTAATGTCCAAGATGTGCAGAACAGGGATGTGAAAACTGGTTCTTCTAGGGCTTGAATAGAATATTTGGATAAAATAGACACAGATTATACATCTGTGCTTCTGACTGTAGTGCAGGGATATTGCCAAGCCATCTTCAAATTAGCTAGCTGAGATACCAGAAGCAGGTTTACTGAGGCAACATGGACTTCAACACCACATGGCCAGCCCACACAAGAAGCAGAACAAATTAGCCCACGCTGCCTTGGCTAAACCATTTCTTGTGTTTGTAAACTACACTGCAGTCTGCATAGCAGACATGCCCACATTAAAAAACATGAATGACTTGATATTAAAATTTCCAGGTTAGAGGCAGAAGTACATCTGAGACTGTATGGAGGGTGGTATTATGGGTAAAACCACTGATAATATCTAACAGTCAATGTGCAGGTAGACATCAGGTGATTGTTTTTGCCAGACCTTAGCCCTGGAGAGTCCAGGAGACCCTGGACAAATACGTTCCTTTCTGCACTTTATTCTAAAAGGGATGAGTGCTTACCCATATCCCATAAATGTTTGAGAAAATTATTGAATCATTTTGATGTCACATCAAATTCAAAGCACATCTGTAGCAGATGACTGGTAAGGGATGCATAGGGAAGAGTAAAAGAACAGGAAAAGTTGCCAGAGCTTTCTCCCAGTGAATTGCAGACCCAAGGTAAATACCAAAGAATATTTATTCCATAAAATGTTAGGTCACTTTTTGAATGCAAACAAACCTATAAATATTTGTCATGCCTTTCAGTTAAACTAACATGAGAAAATACCTCTTTCTCAATTTTGCCTTGAAGAGTGCTTTACTGAATTCCCTTGATTTTTCCCTAGCTCTTGTAGAGTAGGCCACAAGGAGAAGTCTTTCCCTTTGCATTTTCTCCATGATATTTTGTTTTCAATACACCTGTTAAATTCTTCATTCATAATTTCTTTTTCATTCCAAATTAAGACATCCCACAATCTAAATGGAGCCCATGTCCACTCAGCTGTTCTTTTTTCATTTTCCTATTTTCTTTGTCCAGACTTTCAATTCTTAGCTCATAATTCTGAAATGTGGTATGAAAACTGTACCTGGCATGCAAGATGAGTACATGCTGATCTCTGTCCCCAGTCAAATTACGATGTTTCTTCTTCTGTTTTTTTGCCATTTTTGTAATCATTACTGATTTTTCATTATGACCATTATTTTACTGTGCTAATTTCTCATAGAACTATTATAAATTTAATATTTACCTTGTGAATTATAGCAATGAGATCTGAGCTTATTAACGCGCACATAAATTTGAGAGTTTTGTCTGTCACTTTACATATACACTTATTAACAATTTTTTGTTCAATTTTATAACTCATTCTAATTTGTGTGATTCTTTTGCAAATTTTTGATAACACCTCAATTTATTACCCTGATGACTTGATATTGCAGACAATTTAAGACATTGCTATTTGACTTTTCCAGATGTTGAAGAGCACATACACAGAACAGATCCCTGTGGGACTTCATTCTCTCCTCTATGAAAACTGCCCCTGCATTTCTACTCTTTATTTCCATCATTTTAAACTGAACATTTTTAGAGCTATTTTTACTTGTGACTATATTCTCTCTCGTCCCATGACAGAATACTTTCATTAAGAGCAAAAGATCCTAAAAAACCTCACCAAAAGCTAAGGTGGTCAGAGGTGTTTTTTTTTAATTTTAAAATTAAAGTATATTTTTCAACCAAATGTATTTCTGAAAGATATTATTAGTATTAGAACGATAATAATGTAAGCAATAAGATAGCAAGAATGTTAATAAGGCGGTCAGTTGGCCCATGGTGGTATCAAGGAGTGAAAGAAACTATTGATAATTTTAAGGATGTTACAAAACAAAACACTTTTAGCAATCTTAACCGTTGACAGGAGTGTTAAGATACTTAGCTTAAGTGACTTCTTTCAGGCAATAAAAATTTGTGCTTGGCTTTTGACTATGATAATAAAATGAAAGGTGCTTAGAATAAGTGAAATAATTTAAAGTTTAGAAGAACACTAAGATGCATATCACTGCAGACACATTTCCAGCTGTGAGCTCCACAGAACACAGTAGCAAACTCCTGGGCACAACATACAGCTGTCCCACAGCCACAGAAAGCCCGTGGTTCTCAGGTAACACCAAAAACTGATAAACAGTCATAACCCAATTTCAAAAGTTTATTTTATATGAATATTGACAAAACCAATGCAGATTTAATTACACATTTTTACATATGTTTAGTTATGCATTGTTTCAGGGTTATATATAAACTGGCCACAGACAGATCGTAAGTAGCTAGCAAATAATTAATACACAGATATTTTATGACTGTCAATCTATTAGAGAAATATTGCAACTTCTCAAGGTTTCATTGTTCTCATATAACACCTCATAGGAGACACAAACTATTCAACTCTGGTTCCAGGTTATTCTCACCACAGTGTGCTCTTGAGATGTAAGGACTGATTTCTTTATATCAAGAGCTTGTTCAAATATCACTGAGCAACCAGACAAAATATATATGTCTTCAATTTCATTCTTTGTGACTTAGAAGACATAGATTTCTGCTATATATTAGACATTGGAGGGGAAATATATCTATATAAATAAATCTGACACAGATTTCTTGTGTGCACTTGACCAAAATTCCTGCAGGACAATTATCACATTACACACTCCTATCAAGGTCTTGTAAAATTGAATTTGTGTAAACATATACCTTTAACACTTATTCAACAGGCAAATGCTTCGCTCCTAAGCTGAGATAGTTGGTTTCACCTTTCTAAACTCTGTATTACATTTGTCTGTATCTGAATGCACTTTGTGATGAGTGAATTTTAGTTCACCAAGAATCAGAGCAAAAAGATTACTTTCTTGCATTTCATCTCTTACAGTTTTGAAAAGTTCTGTTTCATTATGAAAATTTGGACATAAATGAATCCTTTCAAATGAATGTTAAGAATAAATCTTACATTATCAAGGGCAGCTGTCTCTTGTTTGTCTGTGAAAGTAATCTTCCTTCATATCCTGATATCTCAGACATAAGGAAATGATTCACCTTTGACACAAGAGAAAAATGTGTTTAAGTTATAAGGCTGCATTTTTTTGTAATACTGGGATATATGATTGAATCATATGCACTGGTATTCGCATAGCCATATGGGTCAAATAATAAAAGTAATTTTGTAGATTAACATAACAAATATTTATATATCTCATTGCTTTTGAAAGTGTAAGTTTTGCAAGCATATATTCTGTTTAATTTCAGATTCATTCAGTCCTCTTCCCTGCTCTCCCAGAAGCTAAAATAAAACAACACTCAAATATTCTAATAATGAAACTTGTCAGAGAACTGGACTGATATGCCTTTTCTGGAAAATAATACTGTTTAAAGACTAAATCAAAGCAAAGTTTTCTATCATTTCAAAGACAGTGTTCTCTCTTTGATACTATCCACTCCCATAATCACACTTCTGAGACAGTGGACTGAGTTTGATCTCTACAAAGTCACTAATCTTTTTTTTGTTTGATATCAGAAATCAAAAAGTTGATTTAAACATGTTACTAAATTGGTCCATACAATAGTTCAGTATTCCAAATTCTTACTATCAATTCATTTAGAGAGAGAGATTTAGCTATTAATTTAATGCCACTTCAGGGAGCATACAAGATAAACATGAAAAAAAATCCTATAAACAACGATTTTAAGGAACATATTTAAAATTATGTTAATGGATTGACTTGCAATAAAGACAAAGACATCCTAAGCACTTGGAGTAAAAATGCCTGTAAATTGACTGTGCATTCCAAACCAATCCCAGAATGCTTGATAATTTAAAAAGAGCAACAAATCTAAATGTTACATTTGATTCAATGAACCTTTATTCTTCTTCCATTCCATGTGAAGAATGTTTGAGGATTACACTGTCTACTTTAGCAAAATAGTTTGCCATGAGCTTACATGAAATTCACTTAACTGAATGTTACTGATATTTTACTGACATTTAATAAGCATTAGCCCTAAGTTGCCCACTAGAGCAGAGCAAAATGTAAAGAATAAGATGGCCAGAAAAGTATTAATCTCAGGGACATTCTCATGAAGAGTGTGTATTCACAGTGTTGCATAGGCAGTCATGGTAGAGCAAGAAGCTCCTTGAAGCAGAGGATTTGTAGCCTCATTCTGGTTGCCATCAAGATGGTAAATATAAAGCAGAAGGAAAGTAAGCATTTCTCTGGCCGCAAAATATAAGGTGGTTTTCTATTTTCCCAGCTGATGTTCCTGAGCTATTTCACCAACCACTCCCCCTTTTTCACCAGCATTTCCATTACAACTCCTGAAACTTCTATATTCAAAGTACAATTTTTTTGGTAGTGTTTCATATATCTAGATCTAGAGTTTGAAAATTTTAATGTTCCTTTTTCCAAAAGAATTACTTTTTGGGAAATTATATCCTTTTTCCTTTCTTCAACTGTGTAAACGGTAGATTTGCATGAACATAAACTCAATATCTGTGGCCTAAATTATTATGATCCTAATTTACCAGACTCCATCAGTGATTACACTGTTAGTTGTATTCAGGTTATCAATTGTATTAATGTATATACAGTTCAGTATTACACTGCTGATGGCAATGGCAAAGGCAGATTAGACCATATGAGGAGAGGAAAAAGGGAGGGGAAGGGAGGAGAGGTACCTCATTATAGGAATATTAGAATAAAGACTGTCTAGGCTTCCAAAGCAATGTGAAAATTACTTCTTCTTAATCATTGTTATTTAATTCAAATGATGATCTTCTCACTAATTGTTACATATTTTGTAGAATTTGTTGTTTTAAAAGCTTCACATATGCATGTCCTCATTCCTGATGATAATCTAATCATATATTTAAATAGATGAAAAACATTGGCCCTAAACAGATCATTGCCAAACTTTACATTTATTTTCATTAAATACTTTTGGAACACAGTATTCAGCATGGGGACAGGGATCCTTCATTTTCTTTTTCCCAAAATTATCTTTTATTTTGACAAAGTCATTATTCAGGAGAAATAATTTAAAAAATAAACAAGGACAATAACATATATTGAATGTAGTTGTGATAAAGGTTAGAGAATGGGACTCAAAAAGTTTGATTTACCTTTTTATTGTTGTCATAGTACAGAATAGGCTGGGAATTTAAAAAGAATTTTTTTCCATGCCAACAAAATCCCTCCATACTAACCAGTCATGTAGTTTTAGGAGACTTTTTCCTTTCAGCCACGCTCTTATTTGAATGACTTCAACCTCTCCATAGACAGTTAGAGACTGGAAAAAATTAAGATTCAGTTTCATAGAATTCCTTGTCAGAATATTCAGCCTCACTGGCCATATTTTAGGCAGAGACTTCACCTAATTCAAAACTATTCAATGAAATAAGCACATGTAAGGTATTACATCTTCCTAGCATGGTTTTAACCACTGATCACACTGGTCACTTAGGTACCTGTGAGGAAGGTCTCTTGGAGTTGTTTTAAGCAAAACCTCCCAAAAGGAGGGGTATGCATAACTTCAATTATTCATGCTCCAATTTATTGCAGAATCAAGGCAATCTATCTCAAAATTTCCGCTTTCTGAAGAATAGCATGGATTTCTTTGTTAGTGGACAGTTTCCAACTAAGACCATAAATTGGGGTTTTTTATTCTTTATGCCTCCACTTCATAGGATCATGACATTCAGGAGCACAGGGATGCTACAGCTCCTTTCCTCCCAGCCATCAGATACTCCTGTTATTCAGAGCAGCCCTCATTTGCCAGGAGTTTACACTCCATTTCATACCAGTACACCCAACTTCATTGTGCATTCCCTGGGCTCTTCAGAATCAGCCTAGATATGCCCTACAACTACCAAGAAAGGAGAGGAAAAGAAAGAGCAGGCAACATAAGAGTACCATGAGACCAGAAGTTTTATTATGAAAGGAAGGTCTCGTCACGCAAAGCATAATTAAACACAATCTTGTTGCCACGGAATTTTATGGATGCCAGGAGAAAGAAAAAGATGCAAAAGTAATTCTAGAAATTAATAGAGGAATGGCCTATTGAGAGTTTATCTAGTGAACACAAAGGTGTTAGTTCACTAGCTCTTTAGCCACAGTTTGAACCCTATGCTGGAAGAAATGCAGCACATTTGCACTTTATGACTATATTTGCCCTGGTCTTAAATTGTTTCACCAAGTATCCCCCGTCAACCATTATCAGAAACCAGATATCCTCTAAACAGATGAGATACAGTTTTTTTCTGTGGTCACTGAGGCCTCAAATGAAGGAAATAAAACTCTTATTTTTGCTAGCTATTCATTGTACAAGTACTGAAGTACAAGTACTGGCAACTTGGTTATCTTCACAAGAGCAATGCAATAATATTAGGAATATAGCAGAGTATAAAAATCTCCTTAGAATATGTGATATAGGAGAATATGTTATAGCTCTATAATCAATAGATCTGAAGACAGAGGAAAACAGTTTTCTTCTCTTTACTTCAAATGGCAAAAAAGTTTGAGAATTATATTGCATTTCTTCAGGTTTATTGGAAATGTAGACAAATATTTTTGCAATCTACAGATGAAAGGATCCTAATATTTTCCAGCTTTTAGAACTACTTTTTTTTGCATACAATGTAAGGATTTCTCATCTGCAGCTTCGAATTCTTTATTCATGACAAAAAATGGAGATGCTAGAGAAAAATTTTCTGTGTTTAGTACTTCATTAACCACCTTGTTTATTATATTTTTTTAAAAGCAAACAATATAATCTTGAATGCCCTGAAATGTTTATAGTTATTTTTTATAGAAGGAGAACACTACAAAAAGTATTGATGTCATATACTTATTATTTCTGTTAAGTGTAACTATAAAATTTGGGATGTGTAGTGTCAAAGGAGAAAGATATAAGGAATTTCCAGCCTATATCATATATTATCATCCAAATAGCTGATTTCATGTTTTGATTTCAGCGAAAAAAATTGTCTTCATCTGATTCAGTCACTTTCTCACAAAAAAAGTATGACTTTTCAAGAAATCATAAATATTACAGAAGGTTTGAAGCATGTCAAAAAGTTAAATATGGAATGCTTGAAGAATATTGTGCCATGAAAGATTTAGGGATGTATGTGTGTATGCTTCAGCAGCTTAATGATAGAAATGTTCTCTCAATACCTTAAAACTTGTGATATTCATCATATTCACTGCTGTCACAAATTCAGCAGCGGGTTATATATAATAACTACACATACATACATATGTTCCTTGTATAAATAGACTGGCTGAGATTGCAGAGAGTTGCTAAATATTCTGGTGAGGCTAAATTCCTAATTAAAGTTATTTTCCTTCTATCTGAAAATATATTAATGGCTGTTTCCACTATGTGTTTATGGTTAGGAAAAAAAAAAAGTATTAGATATTTAAAGTGACAATACTATGGCTTTAACTTCTGAATTGAGTTTAACTGAGTTGTGAAACTGAGGCCAAAAGGTGGTCATCCTAAGTGTCTCACTGAGACAATGTGGAGGGGCAGAGACCTCAGACAGAAGTGCCCTCCCTCAGATTCAGTGTCCTTGGTTTCTCTAATACAGTGGGGTAGACCAAATACACCCAAATGTAAGTAAAAAAATAACTTTACCAAGAAGAATGTCTTCCCCACACCCAGAAAATTTTGCAGGAACAGCTGGAGAGTCAGCGCTGGAATGAGGCTGTGGTGCTGCTACCAAGAGTTGGAGCAGAATTGTGGACCCCCCCAGGCGACTGGAAGGACCCACAAGAGACCCACTGGATGCAGATATGAGACTTGGTTGTTGCAATTTTGATATTCATTGATTGAACTACTTGTTTAGCCCTGTAAAAGTGGTGATCATAGTTCAGATCTATTAAGGTGGTGATGGAAGCCCAGGGTGGTAAGGGAAAGCCCAGCGTTGAGTGACGCCTGAGTACGGTCTTTTATTGGGCTTAGGCTAGGTGAGAACACCCCTGGTACCTTTCCCAGGATGGAGATTTCTACACTGGGTTATATAATACTGGATCACAGGACATATCAGGAGTCTTTGACACCTCCTCAGATGTTACAACCACATAGGTGGATCCATTGTGGTTCATCAGTAGAGATAAATATCTCCAGGCTATGCGTGAATTTTCTCAATACTTCCCCAGAGGGCAGTTGTCACAACTGAGTCAACTGTGTAAGGACAAAAAACCAACACCCAGCTTGTAGCCTGAGGTGGCAGGTGTGCACTCCCTCAACACTTGGGTAGTTACTTTGCACATTGTCAAAGTGCACCTGTGGTAGTAGTGGCCTGTCTTCGTGAATGAAGGTCCGGGGAAGGTCTTTACACCTTCCAGCCTGCGCATTGGATTTTTTAGGTGAGACACAGTGTGCGCGGAACTGAGCCCACCCTTTAATCCTGAGGTTCATCTGCCGGGGCCAAGCGAGCTTGGATGGTGGCAGCGAGGTCCTCAGGATGTAGATGGATTGCCTTACAGGGCTAACGAGCTCCATCTGCCTGGGGAGTGGCCCCGACCGGGAATCAAACCCAGGTCTCGGCGGTGACAGCGCCGTGTCCCTAACCACTGGACCACCAGGGGCTCCCTTCTGTGCACCTGTATTGCCTGACTCATCAGCATTCCAGTCTTCCACACTTGCAGATACAACCTTCTCCTAGGATAATAGTGCACCCTTTATCTCAAGTTCTCCTTACAGTCCAAATTCGTAGGCATATTTGGGGAAGAAAGAAAAGAAAATGTGGATACCAGAATTTTTGTGCAACCCAGGACACTAAGGCAATGAATTCTATATAGTTAATAGACCACATTTTGGACCTTTTATCAGATTTTTTCCACAGGCATTAACTTGCAAGTTTCACAGGAATCAGGTATTCAATGACTCTATTGACAGCCTGGGTATAGGAGCAAAAGCAAGCGAGAAGGATGTGTGTATTTATAGAGAGTGAATTGATGAAAGCCAGACTTAGTGGTCTGAGTACCCAGACAGATATGCCTCCTTGATTTTTGGAGGTGAGAACTGGAGCAGTGACTGCACCAGAACTATCTCTTTGGAGTCATGCTGCAGCCAGCCATGATTGCTCAATATTTCTAAGCCCCCCACTTAGGAATGAACAAGGGCTAGGATGAAAACAAGACCTGGCTTAATATCTCAGTACCACTGAATCAGGTCGTAACAAATTTTTTAACGCTTCAAGTCCAGCCCCAAAACATCCCACTGAGTATACAAAGAGGATACAGATAGTAAAGCAGTCTAAAAGTCTATTTAATACTTTTGCTGTATGAATACTTTATTGCCATCCTTATTCACAAACAGACAAATATTTGAATTGCTAGAGACTGCCTATTCCAGCCAAGGTGTATTTATCAGAAGACTTTTGAGGAATCCACTGCACAGATCACACAAACTCTGATGTGTGATGGTAGTTCCAGTCTGAGGATCAGACAGATACAGAGCTTCTCCTCAGAAAATACCTCTCACAGATAATTTAGAATGACTGTCTAGATGTGGTGTTTCAGTGAAAGAAAAAAAATTGCAGTAGACCCAAGGTTCACAGAAACAGTTCCTCTGTGGTTTAGGAGCAATAAGTGTTCACAGGAAGGTAGAAAGGGCTGGGTAAGATACAAACACAAATATTTTTTTTTTCTGTTTGTGTACAAGATATTCAACTGTTGTGCCTGGACTCAAGTAGTTTTCTAAAAGAAACAAGACATTACCATTTCCCTTTACCTTTGCATGCTACAATTACAAACCAGGATGAGAGTAAGCAAAAATGAGTGGCCATTCCAGACACTAAAATTATTTTTTTAATACCATTTGCTAAATAACAATGCCTTTTTATGTTTTGTAAAAGAGGGATGCGCTGAGTAGCAATTAGAAAAGCTGACTGATTATGTATGATGGTTTTGGTCTAGACCTTCCTGGTAACCAGCTCGTAACAAAAGAAGTGGCCACATACTCAGTATTCCATATGAGTTTATGTAAATCAGAGTATAAATAAGTTGGAGATTAGAGACCTCACTCTCTTCTCTTCCAGTGAGGTTCAGGAGCAGTGGGTCCTTGTGTTGGTCTCTCTTATCTAGAGGCTGAGGCCTGCAGCAACCGCTGGTCTGCCACACGGGAGGTTGGAGAGTGCTGGCCGGGTCTGGTGATCTTGTTTTTTCTGAGGGACGTGGTGAGATTTATTTTGCTAGTTATTTTGCTAGTTCTTGGCTTTGATTGTGTATATCTGTTCTTTGTCCCTTTTTGTCTCTTTTTCCCTTTCACTTTCCCTTTGGGGGTGTTTGGATTCCCTTCGCTGTGTACATAGCATCTTAATTGTATATAACTGTAATATATGTAAAAATATATATGTTTTTATATAATTAGATTGATTTGGGGTTCTTCAATTTTTATGGGGTTTTTTTTCCTTTACCTTAAGAAAAGAAGGGAGAGGGAAAGGGTTATTACTGTGAGTTCGGGCATTTGGCAGGGACCAAGTCCAAACTATCACATTATGGTACCTGGGCTGGTGCACTTTGATTCAGGTCAGCTATTCTGGGAGGAAGGAAAATTACTTCTACCTGAGAACCTCCTGAATTTGAGAACGGGCCAGATAAATTTGCTAAGCAGAGTGAATGAAAAGACACAGTTTAGAGTTCACTGGTAGAAGACTTGCTTGCAATAAAGCTACAGCTAAGTCTCAGTGTAGGATGAGAGAAGTACTCATTTTTCAGAAACCCTGAGCAGAGTATTTAAGCTTTATACCTTCAGAAAGTCTCACACAGTTGCTGGAAAGCCAGACTAGAAGAAAAGAGATTCTCTTGCAGAAGTGCAATGGACAAGACATAAGCTTGCTTACAATGGTTCTTATTTTATATATTTGAATTACAAAATTTGACTTCCTTTCCGCTTAAGAGGTTTTGTATTTTACTTTAGTATTGCTTAGCATTTTAAC
The DNA here is from genome assembly GCF_003031625.1 of Empidonax traillii. Classification (NCBI taxonomy): domain Eukaryota; kingdom Metazoa; phylum Chordata; class Aves; order Passeriformes; family Tyrannidae; genus Empidonax; species Empidonax traillii. The sequence goes on from NW_020956501.1 coordinate 115,943, forward strand.
TAATAAAATCTTTAGCTTTAGGAACTAGAAACCTCTTGAGAGGAGAGAGTTACAACAATATTACCTTTTTGAATGAAGACATATTGAGAAAACTGTGTTAAGACTGAAAGACTGAATTCTTGGGTCTTCTGGGAGACTTTTGCCATTTCATAACCACTTCCATTGACAGCACTATGCTGCAAAGACCAGAATACCTTCAGTATTCTCCTCCTCAGACTAGCAGTTCAGTCATCCTAGTGGCAGCCCCACACGCGATCCTGCAGATAAGGAATGATGGCTTGGCACAGCTCATGTCAAGGACACAGATCAAAGTAGTCTTGTGTAGATGTAGCTGACGTGATTCTCTAGATGCCTGACATTTTTAAATCTCTTTAATTATTTTCCTGGTTTTGCATTGCTTATGCCTCAGTCATCATGCCTCATTAGCATAGAACAGGCCATGCACTTGATATGAAATGTAAAGTAAAAAGCAATTAGCAGCACCAGATTTAGTTGCCACCTGAAATGGACTTCAAGATGACACCTGTAAATAAGCAACTTCTTATGGAACTGGCACACCAATGCCAGAGGCTGTGTTCCCAGACTGTCTGTCACGGGTCTATCTCTAGTGACTGTGCTGTCAAATGCTTGGAATGAGCTTTGGTACAAAATTAAATTAACAATTTTTTGAAAACCTTTTCTTTTATGAAAGAGACAGGGACCCTGCTTTTGACACTTTCTGTCAGACCATTTAAGATCATGCTACTTGAAAAGAAAATCTTCTGTCCATTTCATAGGAGAATCTTCCCTGGAGCTCACTTCTGTCAGGATACACTGATCAGGAAAAGGTCAGATGGAAAAGGTCCCTGCCCCTTACCAGACCTGTTAATGCTGTGGTTCACAAGGCTCAGCTAGTACTATAGATTCCCAGCTCACCCTTAGCTTAAAGAACAAAAGACTCTTATCATTTGCAATGTGAATTCTCACGTAACATGTAACTTGAATGACATAATGGAAAATTTTCACTCTGTGGGCTTGATGTGATCTCTTAGACTACTTAGAGTAATCGGTGCAACTTTGTTGGTTTTTCCAGCCTCCTTTGTTCAGGAGCCTTCAATATCAAGTGTAAGATTTTTTACATTGGCTCTTATTATTCATTGCTCCACTGCATTATCATTTTATGAGTAGTCAAAAGTGGCAAGCCAAAGATATTTGGTTTATATTGGGTAAAAAATGTCAGTCTTACTTCTAGGGTTAATATATCGTAGAAAGCTTACTAAGGCTACATTTTGGAAGTGTACAAAGAGCACTAAGGTAAGAAACCCTTTTTGTCCACATGCAGATGTGGGACTACTGTCCAGATTTCAACACAGAAACTGGGCTGGAGACTTCTATTCCAAGCAGGTGTAAATTAAAGTAATCTGAAACTAACATGGTGTTATTAGAAAGGAATAATTTGCAGACTCTTACAACAAAGCTATAAACACCTTTTTAATGAGCATTGTTTTCAACTCTGAAGTTTTTATCAATTTTTAGCATTTATTTGATCTTAAACATTTATTTTACAAAATAATAATTTAAACACCTGTCTTTTATTGTCACTAGAATCACAGCTCCCACATAAAAAAAAAAAAAAGAAATCCAAACAATGCTATATCATAACTTTAACTGATTCAGTTGTAAACAGCTAATTAGAACTAGGATATCCAAAATAAACAGAAAAGTAAAAATAACCTTTGATATATGTATTAACACAATTTTATACCTTGTGTGAAAATTGAATATTTTGCTTTAGAACTGTGAGACTGTTTAATAATCATTCCCAAAGAAATGAGTTTTTTTCTAATTAAAAAATAAAACTTTTGCAAAATAATGTTACTAAAATTAATTAATAAAAGTTTGTAAAGTTATTAAAATATGTTAATATCTTAATATTATATTTTAACAATATATATTTAATAAATATATTTTAATAATATATTAAAAGTCTGTCACCTTGTTTCAAGAATATATATAAAAAATAATTTAGTGGAAGTAAAAAACTCACAGGTCTGGGTTTTAACAGCAGACTCAGTTCCAAGAAATGGGATATAGCATATTTATTATGGGCCTGAAGTGAGCAGTTTTGCATGCAGCAGTACCACAGCTAGAGGTACCATCATCTTCGTAAGTGGTATTATGTTGTTTTATACAAACAGTATCTGAATCCAGCCCATAAGACTCATATACTGTAACTAAAGGGAAGCTAGCAAGTGAAACAATTGTTTTAGCATGTAAGTGGGTCTTACTTACACAGATGGTGCTTTTTTGTTGTCAAAAGCATGTTAACTAAACTATTTCCATATGTTGATTTACGTAGTTTTATTGCTGCAGATTGTAACACAGCCCTTGAGGAGAGACAAAGCAGATCTCAAAACTCAGGGGGAAGATGGAAAATCACAGCTACTGGTGCAAGGAAAAAAGAAAACTCTGCTTGAATGTCCTGTGAAGATTGTGTAGGTAGTATTCATCATTTTGTGTTCAAAGCCATTACAAAATAAAGCTTACTTCTTGTTATCAAAATATCTTCTAACTGTCCTTGCTGCTGATCTTACAAATTCTCATAAAGAATCTTGAATGACGGTTCTTTCACACTGCTCTGCAGAACAGACTTCTTCATCATTACAAGGAATCTTTATCTAGAGGATGTTTCTAATTAATGTTGTCTTGAGGGTTTTTTAAGTAGAGAGTAAATGGACAAGGTTCCCAGACAAATTCTTCAGTTCTCTTGCCTTCGTTCTGGAGGATGACTCCCTCTTAGAATTGCAAATGGCTTTGAGATGTGAAAGCTGTTTTATGGAATAGGCAAATTCATGCAAAATGACAAAAATGAGTTTATGGCATCAAACATGCAATGATCGGTAGAGCTAACAAATGGACATGGAGCAGAAAAAACACTGCATCTTTACAGAGTTGTGTGAGATTTCCTATCCTAGGCTTGCAAAAAATACCTGAAATCAAGTTTTCTTTTTTCTTTTTTTAAACTCTTGCTTGCAAAATAAAGAGACAGGAACTAGATATTACTGCCACTTGTCTTAGTTTCTCCATTCTAGAATTAAATGGTCTTTTCTGTTCTTTAAGGGTTAAGCAGTATTCAGGTATTTGAACGTTATCTCCTGTCACTTATGAAACAGTATTTTACAGTATAGAACAGTTTATTCTTTGTCCCTCCTAACTTTCAGGTCACAGTAGATGTTACTGGATCTCATTATGAAATGAAAAAAAAATTACATCCCCCAAAATTTTTTATTTGTTTAAACTGCATATAAATCATTAGGATTTGTCACTTGCATATGATCTTAATGTGCATGAACAGTAAAAGTCTTCCAGGACTTACAATAGCAGGCATATGTCTGAGTTTGCTCCTGCAGTAGTGAATTTGAATAAAGGGTTTTATCTTAATGAAGAAAAAAGAATAAAAAGCAATACAGTCTCATCTATACGTTTATGCATTCTCTTTCATTCCCAATTTGTTCTCAGAAGACTTAAAAACTTACTTCAAAATTACAATTCATTAGCGCTTGCATAAGAGAACTAAAATAAATATTATGGCAGAAGCTCAAACTTAAAGAAGGAAGGAGACAGTTCTGTTAGCAAACAAAATTGAATGACAATTTCACCTGTCTTTATTGCACATATCTTTGCACTGTATTATTAATTAGGGATATGAGTAATCACCAGGGGAATCTAAAAAAGATAGAATCTTTGAAGAACACAGTGGAGTGGTAGATGTATCTGACAGTATTTAAAATTTTGATAAAAAACCCATGCTCAGACCATCTGATGTGCAATTCCAGTAGGTCTCCCATTGTTCTCTTAGCATACAAAGCCTGTGGTAATATGTTCTCATGAGGAACTGGAAGAGTAACAGCTCTCCTTGGAGTTAAGCAAATTCTTTTTGATTAAATACATTTGTAATCAAATACATTAAATACATCTGTAAAGAGATCAATCAATTAAAAAAAAAAAAAATTAAAAAAAGTAGAACTCACTGTGTTCGTCTAAACTTTAATTACAAAAGGCTTATAGGATCTGTGACAATCTTTCATCAAAGCCAGGTGCAAGCAAGCTAGTGGTCAGTCACTGCCAGTTTTTGTGTGAAATATGGGTACCCTTAGTGCCATTATCTCTATCTCTAACCACCCAGTTCATGGAACAGATGCAAAAGGAGATACTGAAAGAATATTTCAGAAGCTAAAAAAAAAATTTGTTAGAACATATTCCTCCTCTCTTTCCCCAACTGTACACTCCCTTTGCCCTCCAGCATAAAGCCCAATTGCAGATCGTGTGAAGATAAAAACTGAGACTGGCACAACTCCAACAAACAAATCAGTCAAAAACTCTCATCCACACAGATACAAGTGAAGCTTCAGTAACAATAATACATTCAAGGTGCTCAAAGATATTCCTGTTTTAAACTTTCCCTTGTATCCCTCCTTTCTTCATCTCTTAGTCATAGCTACAGTCCTACCACATAAAACTTAAAAGGGAAAACTCAGATTTGTATGCACTCAGTCTGATCTTCGAAATCGCTCAGGCTGTGAGGTTACCATATCTCTACCAGTACAGTATTTGTATGTATGTGCAAAGTCTCAAGTTTCAGTACAATCTACCAATGGAGAGTTTGAAGAAGAAAAGCAAGGCATAGAGGTTTTTAGCTCTCTCACTTTCGTTTTTCCCAGCGGGGAAGTAGCAAAGGTCTTCTTGGCCCAGGCTAAATCCCCTAATAAATCAGTTTCTGGGATATAGAGAAGTCCTGCATCACTCTTGCTGAAGTGTCTGTTGGAGCTGAGGAGAATATGTGTCTTCTAAATCACTGGAAAAACTGAAGAGGATATTACCAAGCAACATTGCGTAGAATATCTATAACGCATGGTGGAAAAAAAAACAACATAGAGGATGGAAAATTTTATAGCTATCCTACCAAAAACCACTCATTTGAAATGCAGCCTAATATATTTCAATTCCTTAGTAAAGTTTTAAATTAAGATATAAAAGTAATATAATGCTGTAAAATTTATTATTTACAGGACTCGTTGATTCCAGTGCAAAATGGTTAGATAACATCACATGAGGATGATGTCACTCATATGTAAAATTTGCTTTTACACATTTGTCAGAGAGTATTGTTCCTGATTTGCTTATATATCTATTTTACTTAATAAAGCACTTCTATTTTATGATGGCCAAGAGAGTGACAGAGAATTGTTGTGACAAGGAATGTCATACAATATGATGTATAAACAAGACATAAGATTTGCTGTTTGAGGTTTTCAGTGGGTTTTTTTTTTAGTTTTTTTTGGTTGGTTGGTTGGTTGGTTGGTTGGTTGGTTGGTTGGTTGTTTTTAAGGGTTTTTTTTTGCTGATTGGTTCTGGGGGTGGGGGGTGGGGTTCTATGTGTGTAATTTCCTACAATCAGGGGTCAATAGGAAGATAGATGACTGGAAGAACACGGCACCAGCACCACCAGACAGGATAGGATCTGAGTAAAGGAGAGAAAGAGAAACAGTCCTTTACAAGAAATGTGTACTGCTAGGAAAGAATAAGCAAAGAATTCATGTCCCAAAGTGAAATATCTAGGCTGGAGCCATTGACATGGACATATATGATATAAAGACCAAAATCTAAGATAATGAACTATTTTACATATGACCATTTTTTTAAGGCTGTGATCAATGCTCCCTCTCTAGAAAAACCACAACATTAGCAATATAATTAAGGTACATGTTCAACCATGAAAGGTCAGTTCAAAATCACCAGCTTGAGGTCATATCAATGAATCATGTGAGTGTAAGACTAGGCAATATAAGGATTGCTCAGAAGGAGATTAACTTGCTATGGGCAGATAAGGACTTGGAAATATGTAGCAGAAAGATTTTAAAAGAGAGTACTCATATAAGGTATGAGACTCCTGGTGAAAGGGAAATCATGTTACAGCAGCTAAGTTTTGTGCCTAGTGCCTGAGTCAGTTAGCACCAGGGAGGAAGAAATGAAATATGAGATATTCACAGTACAGAAATGTTTTTTTTTTCCTAATTCTCCTGTCCCTTAAACCAGCCACTGTCATAACTTGTCTGTTCAAGTCTGCCTTGAGCAGACAGGTAAAGCAGAAGGAAATGGAGCCCAAGGATTTAGGTACAATAGAGAGCTGGTGTAATAAGACAACCAGAATAGTAATATATAAGGGAGGAACTTGCCCTGAAAAGACAAAGAAGGAAAAAGGAAAAGGTAGGGACATATATGACCTCTTAAGAGCATTTCGTCTCTTAAGTGCAGAGAAAATCATGGATAATGATAAAAGTGAAAGTACTGTATTGCTGTAATGGGATCCATCCACTATATACAACCAGAGCTAGAAGAAGGAAATTATGGGTTTTGTGAGCAAAAACAGAAATCATTCAAACCACCAGGTTTACAAATAAATGTGAATTTCAATAGCCCATAAGTCTATGAAGAGGAAAATAGAAAAGGCAGCGACTCTTAGTTAACTCATTTGCATAAGTAACAACTTCTAAACACTAGAATTGGAGAAAACAATGAAGAGAAAGTGCATTAAAATGCAGGAAATTTCTCAGAATACTTAAATAGAAAATATCTTGAGAGAGAGTGAAATGATAGAGTTCATGATCCTTAGGAAAAGAATGAGGAACTATAACAAAAAAACAAGGCATTTACAGAATGTAGGCTTCAGTAAATTCATAGAACTTGTAAACAAGGAGTCCTAGGAGGGAAAAAAGAAACTAAAGTGAACTCTCTTTTCCATAAAGAAATAATATTAAGGTCATGAGTGCAAAATATACTATTACAGAAGTAAGATTAAAGGTGCAGTAAGTGATGAGCTTGGTGAAATCACAGACTTTTTGTGAATTTCAAACACACACAAAAAAAGTGGAAAGTAGGTTTGGTTACTAAGGTTAAATATAAAAAGCAGAATGAGTGCACAGGGAGAGAGTAAAAAGAAGATACAACACAATCAAAAGCCTTTAATTAGAAAGTTAAATTTTAACAAGCAATCCTCCCATAAGAGGAAAGACTGGATAACTACTTGTTTGGCTGCTTATTGTAGTGGGGTGTTATTACAGGCTGATCTAGGAAAAGTCAGGAGTTCAATACTTTTTTGCAAGTTTTTGCTGAAAATATCATAGGCCTGTCATAATTAATACAATTCTCACAGGGTGAGACCTTCTCTAGAAGGAAGGAACAGGTCAAACAATATCTAAATGCTACATGTCCTCAAAACAGTTGAAGCAGCTGGTCTTCAGTGCAGTGCAATTAAAAAGCTGGCTGATGAAACTGCAGTATCATTAGTTGTATCTCTGAAAAATTAGAATGGGTAGGCAGGTAAACAAATAGTTTGAAGAAATGAGAATGGGAAATGGAGAAATCAGAAAATAACAGACTAACCAGCTTAACATCACCTTTTAGAAAAACATTGGAGGAGCTATTTAAGTTGCTTTTTAAACCTAGACAGAAACATAAAAAGGAGTAACAGCTGGAGTGTTATCAACCAGAAATAATAGCAAATCACTCTTCCACAGGCTAGACAACTACATGGGCAGAGGAAAAATAGATGGTATGTAGCTTGACTTCAGCAAATTTTCAGCACTGCAAGTATAATCTTAAAGAGGAAAGAATGTCCTCAGTGAAAATATCAGAAGATACAAAGCTGGTTGCATCAAATTCTGAAAGCAGTTATAATGAGTCCTGTGTCAAAACAAAAGTATGTAATTCATGAGATTCTGTTGGGGTCTGTCCTGAGTCAGTGTTCTCATTAGTTTAACGACAGGTTTATTAAATGTGTAGATTGTACATGGATGGGAAGACTGCCAGTATAGATCAGGATATTCCTTGAATTCATAACAATCAAGACAAACTAGAAGTGTCTTATGAAAGAAAACCAAGGTATTTAATAATGACAAGTGCAAGGTATCTATGCAAGTGGGAAACACCAGACTTACAGTAACAGCGAATAACTCTTTGCAACCATTTTCAAGTTTGCTGTGGGGAGTGGCACAGTATTCTGTGTTCCATGTAAGTAGAAGAGGAGTTAGTGTAAAGGACATTTAGACAGTTAAGGATAGTAAAAGCATTTAAACTGAATTTGTGTGGGAAGTCTGCATCTTCACAATTTCGTCTACCAGTGTCTTCAGTGTTGCTAAGTGTGTTACCACTGACCTATATAATTCTGCCTCGGACAAATTGATGGGGTGAAAGATATCTTTTGGTTCCATACCTCCAATCTTAGGATTTTATAATTACCCAGAAGGTACTGCAGCCACCTTCAGCAGCGAAGAGGCAAATGCATCCTGCTTTCCTATGTGAAAATCCAGCTGAGATGCAGGAACGCACAACAGGATCACCATATGCTCCACTTTCTCACAGTTCCTTCCTGCCAGCTCTAAAGTATACTTCATTCCTTCTGTATAAACCATATGCACAGGGAGAGTGCTGATAAGGAGACACCCTACAGCTATTGTTGGGAGGTTTCAGCAGATGATGCCTTCAGTACTTGTTCACAATTTGGTTTTACAGTTGGGATTCTGCAATGTACCTGCAAGCACCGAGCACAACCACCTGGCTAGGCAATTCCACATAGATATAAGGGTCCATACAAAATTTGAAGACAGAGGAATGTAGTGATGAAAGAGCAAGAAAAACCTGCCACAAACGCAGAGTTTTCTCAGTCAATCCAAGTATAGATTGAATAAATATATATATATTATATATAGCAATTTTCTTTGGTATCTCTATAATCTTCAAAACACCTTATAAAGATATTAGAACATCAGTAGCTTTTAACATCTGCGGTAATATGAGAAGACAAAAAATTACAGGAATATGTTTGAATTTATATGAAAAACAGATTTGCATACCACATCCAACAGAAATCATCTATCACAATTAGGAGAGATATATATTCCTCAAGAAGTATTCAAATAATTAAAAATGTATTTTAAAGATTTTTTTTGATAAATTTCTTACAGGTTACCATTTAGTATGGGTACAATTCTAAGATCTCATAATTAACAAGACTCTGTGTGGGGATTTTTTTGCATCCCTCCGATATCTGAATATTAATAACAGCCAGTGTTAATTTCCTGTGTGAGGAAAATAAACCTCTCTTTCCAAAGGTATTCTGTTTCTTTAATCTATTGCAGAATATCTGAACTCTTTAAAATTAAGAAAGCTGAACAACACCATTCAGTCCAGATAGAATCTCTATACACATGAGTTGTGATAATGGCAACATAACCAGTGGGAATATAAATTCACTGCCTGTGACTGTCACAGATACAAAGATCTTCTGGAGAAGGTATGTACATCAAGCATAAGAATATATGACATTTCTCCACCTCTGCAGAAATCAGTTCATCAGATAATCTATTTAAGGAAATTCCAGCACTGTAATTTGCTTTTTTGCTTTTAAACAACAGTGTGAGAATGCAGAAGCGAAATTCAGTGATTCAGAATATTTAGTTTGCAGGAAGCCCATTAATTTAATCATATTTTCCCATGCTTTTCAGCACCATGTTCTGTCATCTGGAAATAATAGAAACCTTAGTAGTAAACTCTGAAAGCTCAGAAAAAAAGTGGAAGTACAGTTCACGTGGTATTTACTGGCATGCTGATGTTAGCCCAGCCTAACCGAAATTAGAGTTCCTGGGTAAACCTGGATTAGCTTTCTAGTGAAAAGGATGCTAAACTGACAATCAAAAGCAAATGTGTCATAGTTCTATATTTATTTATATGTCAGAGAGATATATGGATCCTGAATCAAAAATAGATGGAAAGTAAGAATTTTCTTGTTGCTGTGAGGATGTATAATCCTACTACTACTACTACTGCTACTACTACTACTACTACTAATAATAATAATGCTCTGTGAATGCAAATTAGGAATAAGAAAGAGAAAAGGGATCATCATACTTCAAGCGTGACTAAGTTTTCATACCACTCCCTCTTAAAAAATCTTGGTCAGACAATGCTTTTTAAAAAATATATTTTTAAATATTTTTAAATATTACTACACTTTTATTGTAAATCTATCGTCCCTGTATTCTGAAAGGAAAAATATCTATAATGTTTTTGAATCTCTCACTTCAGTGTCACTTAATTTAGCCTCTCCACAACATTTCTCAGTCAGACAGAATATCAGCCTAAAAACAAACAAGACTTCTGAGTAAGACCCATAGCAAAGCTCACATGTTGGTTTTTGTAGCTCAGTTATAAGCAGTAAATATATTTTTAGATTTTGACCATGAGAATGTGTTTCAAATGGATTCAACATTCTCTAAAGGCAATTCTCTAAAAAAAACCTCTTTACCTTTCTCGTTAAAGTGGAAAAAAAAGTTTACATAAGAGGAGTAAAAGAAGAGGAAAGGTTTTGCAAACTTCAGGTGCTTCCACTGTGCTAATTATGGCTTGTCGTTTCTTGGAAATATCATAAATTAGGAAATTTCTATAGCAGGCCAATTCCAATACCCATTAGTAAATTCAAAGTTAAGTGGCTCCTTGTATCCCCTAGTATATGTCTCTATGTAAATATATATGTATATATTTACACAAAAATATATGTAGATTATTGCCTATTTATTTGAGGGGAGAGAGGGAGAGAGAGACTGACATACACACACAGATTATATGTGTAATAGTTTCAGATCTGCTGATGGCTCTGTTTGGGATAGAACATGAAACAAAGTAGAGGAGAGGACAACTCAGAGGCTACAGTGCCTTTCATAGTTATATAAACCTTAATGGTCAAATTGGTCACAGATGTGAATCGTTAATGTACACTACATATTCATTATAGTAGATCAGTCACAAAGTAGTTGCATCACAAACTTAATCATTATTTGAGTTAAAAGACCTTTGGTTCCTTTTCAAATTTCTTACCAAATCCCTGCAAGGTCTGTAGTAAATAATAATTAAGAAAAGGCATAACAGAAATTCCCAGGATTAGTTGGTTTTATAATATATACTTAGTTTTTCCATACCTTCCTTTACTGTTTCCCTAATTCATATATATGCCTGTAGAGGGGATGTTGGTAGCAGAGTGGTCAGTGAAACTGATGTTGGTGTTGCTGCTCCCACTGAGGAGTGTGCAGCTACTCTGACAAAACCTCAACTCCAACTCAAGAGAATTTGCAATTAAACTCTCTATTTCCATGCCTGATATCCTTAGCTTGTTACAGCTGAAACCTGAAACCTGTTATACTGCTGAATTTTAGGCACATAAATAATCTGAGAAGAGACTGCTCAAATTTAATGTGATTTCCCAGCTTTAAGTCATTTGCAAAAGAATATGGAAAAATTGATAAAGCTGTGAAGATTAAAAGAGGGATTTTCCCTCAGGACAGTAAGTACAGCACCTTAACCAATAAGCATTCAAAGCCTGAAAAATGAATGAAGAGCAGGAATAAAATATTTTATTTTCTTCTCTATTACTGCTTGACTAACTCTCTACTAAAGAAGTTTATGGCCCATGAATACATTTATGTTGATTAGAACACCTAGCATGAAGGACAAGTTGGCATATATTTTTATATAATTCAAGAAACTGAACAAAACAAACTGAAGTGTTTTCAAAGATATTATGTCTATATTATGAAACTGGAAGACAGTGTCAAATTAGACACGTGTAGTGACTCTTTTTTTTACTTACATTTGTTTAATTTGCATAACCAAGAAAATAAGGTGTATGAAAACATTATGTGAATCTTTGCCATTAATTAGTTTGGGGTTTACAAAATAATTTTATCAAATATTATTCATCATATTTTTCTAGCAGGAAAAATATATTTATTGTAATTATTAGTGAACACTGCATCCATCTACATTTCGCTCCTTCACTCTTCATGAGTAGTGGGAAACTGAACTGTTCTGTAAAATGCACAAAATATTTGACACCCAATTCAGAAATGTAGGATGACAATTAAAATACTCAGATGCAGAATTGTAAACCACTCTGTGTTCCTCTGACACAATTTAGGGACATACTTTCATTTTAGAAAGATATTCTAGTAAGAGGTTTAAAGAATTAGGTCTACTGAAATCAGACATGTGATAAAATCTAACTAAAATATATTTATTTATCATCCATTATTTTTAAGAACTTTGATATGAAATGAGAATTTGATCACACATATTTCTCAAAAAATAAGAGGAGAAAATAAATTTTCCAAAAAGACAGCAACTGATGCCATGTAAAGAATGTCATATATCAGTTAAAAATAAATCTGGTTTGGAAGGGAAAGAAAAGATTAACTTTCTAATTTGCCTGTGCCAAATATTTAGATTACGTACATATCTTTGTTTCATGTTCAGCAACAGGAACCTAGTTAAAGAATTCCTTTTAATCCTGACAGTCATAGTGTGCCAACAGAAAGAACCAATCTCTGAGATACTGGTATCATTGGATTATATTCAGCTTCAGAACTAATTACCAGGACTTTGAGCTGGAGGTACAAAGGCAGGCACTACGTTGTACTTGTTGGTCCATGTGTTTATAAGATCAGCAGTTGTATTCCTGGGCAGTTCTAAGTACCTATATTTCCCATTTTTTTTCTGGAGGACATCCCTACTGACTTTAAATGGCCAAAAAATCTGAAAAGACTCTTCTGTATGCAGAATGCAAAAAATTAGGCAAGTTCAGTAATTTACATTAAAAATAGGAAACAAATACTTCCAAGAGTAAAGTCATAATGCAACATGCAAGGCCATCATTATATACAGACTAAAACTGAATTTCCTTATATGAAATTTACTTTAAACTTTTTTCATAAATTCTTATAAATTTCCTTATAAGAATTTTTCTTGCAAGTGTATTATTATACCTGGAAAGCATCTCAGCCCTGATGCACAAAAATTTAGTGTCAGACAACTTTCTGATCAACTTCTACTCAAATCTTAGGAAGCAGCAAGGATTTTGGCAAGGAATAAGTACCAAACTGACGAACAAAGAAATGATGAATCAATTTCTAAACAGTCCCCATCTGCTAGAACATGTGAGAATTTTATTGAAGACAATAGATAAAAAGATGACAGCCTGGTGTGCATGTTTTCTATCTACAGCGCTGAAGAAATACTCCTTCAGAACAGTGAGTGTCCTACAGTGAGCACTGTCATCAAAATCAGTAACTTAGATGGCTGAGGATATGCAGATTGCAGGAAACCAGATGTTCCTGTATTTTACTGGTTCTATGTTCTCAGAAAGTGAAGACATAAGCATGTGATTATCTAGATAAAATAGCAATTTCATGCTTTATACATACTTTAATCTTAAATCCCTCCTCAAACATTGGTTTCAAATACTTGTCTGAGCATAGGTCCTCACAGAGACCTTCTTCTATGAGCCCTTGTTCTAGATTCATGATCCCAAGTAACTAGTGACAGGGCAGGTGGAAATGGCCTCAACTTGCTCCAGGGGAGGTTTAGGTGAGATATTAGGAAAAAATTCTTTAGGGAGATATTAGGAAAAAATTCTTCACTGAAAGGATAGTCAAGAATTGAAATGGGCCGGTGAGAGAAGTTGGGGAATCACCATCTCTGGAGGTATTTAAAAGACATGTAGTTGTGGCTCTCAAGTTTTTAGTGGTGAATTTGGCAGTGCTGGGTTAACAGTTGGACTCAGTGATCTCTGAGCTCATCTCCAATCTAAATGATTCTATGATTCTATGAGATCAAAGTGTATGTGGTAGGGCAAGCTGCTTTCCTCCAGAACTGTCATAATTTTTCTTTTATAAGCGAGAAAGTAAGAGAGGTAATTCTCATTGGGACCCTTGAATTTTAGAGATTTTCTAAATGACAAGATGGAGCTAAAGGTACAGTCAGATGTAAAGTCAGATGCTTAAAAGTCAGTACAGTTAAATGCTAAAAATCAGTGCTAAAAAGCACTGAGTGCTTTCAGTGATGGAACAAAATCTGTCTGCACACTAATCTTTTCTCTGTACCAACATGGACTTAAACCAAATGTCTGTAGCTGTCCAAGTTGCTTACTGACCTGCTCAAACTCTGCCTACAAAATTAATCAAGTTATCTGTTTCTCAAGGCAAGTAAAACTCCAACATGTGTGTAGCAGCTCACAGTCTATATCTTTCCACAAAGGCCTGAGTGTGCCTTATATACAGCCACTCAAAGACAACAGAGATAGCTAAAATATTACTTCCACTCAGTGAATAGCTGTTTGGAAATTATGTTTTGCCTTGGAGGTAACAAAAGCTTATGAGGAAATGCAAGACCAAAGCTTGATATCCGGCTACTCTTCTCTGATTGAACGGAAGAGAGAGGGTTTCTGTAAAAAGAGCACGGAAATTGAACATTAGAAGGAATTTCTTTACAGAAAGAGTGATTGGACTGTCCAGGGAGGTGGTGGAGCCAACATCTCCGGAGGTGTTTAAGGAAAGACTGAACGTGGCACTCAGTGCCATGGTCTAGTTGGCATGGTGGTGTTTGGTCACAGGTTGGACTCGGTGATATCAGAGGTCTTTTGACACCTAATTGATTCTGTGATTCTATAAGGGCTTACTATTGCTATACAGATAGCAAACTCACCAGTGCTTAGACATTCTCAGGAGCCCCTACAATATCATTTGTAAACTGATGAATCTACAGATCTCCAATATTGTTCTGCAGGGACAGTAATTACATCTTGCAGACAGTTGTATATTTTGACTAGCCCTTAATTTTTTGATATTTTGCTCTTGAACTGTGCATATTATGAAACCATGCCTGACATTCAACTATGCAGTCAGTGAGTGTTTTTTGCTGTAAGCTTTCTCGTAAAAGCATATTTCTGCAGAGACTTTGTGATGCTGTTGCAGGTCTCTGACATATTTAGTCAAAAGTAATTATCCAGTGCTTGTTTTAGGGTCCCTTCAGTCTAAATCACCAGCACATATGTTTTTATTAAGCTATTTAAACTAAGTTTTGCCATTTTTGCCTGCACAATGCTTTAAGGTGTCATGGAGTCACTTTGTTACTTTCTGCAGCTGAATCCTACAAAGTAATAGCTTCACTTATCTCCATACTATGTGTAAAAATGACATACTTTTGCAGGCATTAGTAGCTTGGGACAGCTGGTATTGCAGGATTCCTACAATCTCTTTTTTCTTGGTTAACAAAGTCATTAAGGTGTGCAGCTGATTATAGGCTTTAGCCCCTAAAGAATCTGCCTACTCTTTATATCACAAGTAATTTCATTAGCTGTTATTGTTCAAAACCCTTTATTATAAATGGACAAGTCTTTCACTCAGCAGTCAATAAGCCATTGTTTCCCCAGAAAATATATTTAAGGCTTATCACTAAGTGTTACATGATTGAATTCTATAAATTCTAGCATTTACTTCTGTTTGTTTCTTTCCTTGTTATCATCCAAGAATAAATTCTCACCTTCTCTATCTGTAATGTATATAACACCTATAAGGAAACAACATGAACACATTTGAATTTCATGTTACATGATTATTAGTTATTATTAATCATAAACACAGATGTAGGTCTATATGACATAAATAGTAACTGCTTTGCATGATTTAAGATTAAAAATATAGTAATTTGGAGTTGAAAATTTTAAGGGAACAAAGGTAAAATCCATATACGGACGGCCTAGGAACTCAGAAAAAAATATTTCCAATAACATATACACAAAATAGTTTTTGGACAAAGAAGGTTCATTTTCTATTCCTGCAAATGCAATTCCAGCATTTTCTATTCTTTCAGTCTTCATAGTTAGATAAGACTTCTTCATACTCTGTATCATTTGTTTACTTATTATTCCTCCAAAATGCAGAAATGTTGGCTTACAGTTACAAATATCAGAGACAGAGAGAAGTACAGAACATTTTATTTATATATATTTTGTTGAAGAAATGTTAAGAATAGTATTTGCACTGCCAGAATGAAAAAAAAAAAAACAAAAAACAAAAAACAAAAAAACCAACCATCTAAACAAACAAAAACAAAATAAGCTAGGGAAGCTAGGGGTCTTCTAATTAGCTAAGAATTTTTACACTGCCTATTAGGAAAAGACAGGTTTCTGAAGATTATGAATCCAGGAGCCTCCTAGTGTCACTGAATATGGTCAATATTCTCATTCAGAGACTATCTAACTTCCTTTTTAATTCTCATTAGAATTGTGTTTTCAGCTGGTGCTAGAAATGCTTTAATTTCTGACATGAACATATTTGTAGGTTTTTATCTTACCTTCCTTAAATAAAGGTTTAACAAGGCCATTTTTTCCAGTTACAGGAAACCACACTGACCACAATTTTCCATCAATAATTCCTATATAGAGACTTTCATAGATGAACATAATTTTGGTTAGTCTACTTTGTTACAATAAACACAAATAATACCATATCCCAAATGTCTCAGGATTCTGTTAAATAAAATAATTTAATATTTTAACATAACTAATTATTAAAACTAATTATTAAAACTAATTATTAAAACTAACATAACTAATTATTAAAACAACTCCGTTGTTTATATAAATAAATGTTAATAAATATTTCCTATTAATGATTGCAATTTAATTAAAAAATATTTTTAACAGTGTTTCTTTTTTGATACCAAAAAAAAAAAATGTGAGCTCTTTACCTTCCTTTTCTTCCCAGGGAAGATAACTACATGCACCCTACTATGCTGGACAATTAATTCCAATTATTCTGTGAAACATTTACAAAAGAACTAATGATAACTGATAATGTATTGCGCTGCAGGATTTTAAAACTTTTTTTTCAATGACTGTGTGAAATATTGAGGTACTTTTGCTTTCTCCTGCCTGAAAATATTTTACTGAAAACCTAATTTTAATATATTTTAAAACTTTTAGAGATACCAGATGTATGTAAACTTGTCAGAGCACCAGTAATGTCTATCATTATTTGTTTTTTGTAACTGTGTTTGTTACAGTCTTCCTTCAGACTGAATTTTATTTATTATGGGGGTTTTGTTGTTTTGTTTTTTTTTTACTCTCACACTAGTTTTAATATCACATAGAAACCATATAAATTAACATCAACAATTATTTTTCTTTCTTCACTTTACCTTTTTCCAAAACATCCTTGAATGAAAAGAAAGTGCCATTTCCCCTCCCTACCTTCACACACAGTTTTCCATGGTAAGGTGGACTGTTCTTCAGCAGAGAACTGGTATCCTGGAAAACTAGATTTTTCTTCCTCACAGGTTCACGGCACAAAATAGAAGAGATTTTATAGCTTGTTGGCAAAGAAATTTCTTAGAGCATTTGATAATATTTACCAAAGCATTAGACCTCTTTCATCAAATAAGACTACCTCTACATGGGCACGTGTATATCAAAGGCTGATATAAAATTAGTGAAGAAGCTTTCTTGACACACAGACACCAACTCATTAATCTTCAGAACACTGAAAAAATCTTTGTAAGTGAAAGAGGTATTGCCTGTCTTGTATTTAAATTGTCAGCTCTTTAAATGAGTGTACAATCCAGTGAAAAGTTCATCTGTTTGCAGGGACATCTGCCTAAGATGCATGCAACCAATTGTAACTGATAATTATCACTGCTATAATTGATCATTATTACAGATTAAAACTGAAATAACATCAATTAATTTCATACCAGGTTTATCTCTTCAAAAGAGATACATTACACATTTTTAAAGAAGAATGTTTTCCTTTTCATTCTTTTTATGATCACAATCAAGAAAATTATTTTTAAAGGGGTATAATAACCAGAAAACATATGACATTCCATATCATATTTTAAATTAATCATCTTGGCTAATATGATAACATCTTCAGTCAGTGTGTCATACTGTCAAGGACAAGGTTGTTTTCTTCTTACAATCAATCCAGTTTTCCCAGAGTCAAGACTGGTGACAATTCACGTGCAGGCAACTCGACCTATCACTCCTTTACCCATCTTTTCTGAACTGTGATCAACCTTTTATCTGGAAACAGCAAAGAGAAATCATTACAGGGATAATCACAAGAGAAATGCACAATCAGTCTAGTGAGAATACTGGTAAGACACGTGAATCTGAATCACACATAATACTTTCCTGCCATATTTTTAGTTGAGATGTACAGAAACCTACAACATAAGGGAAGACTGGAGATCTGACGTGGTTAGCTTTAAGAGGATAGCACTGGCAGAAAAAGAGGTAAGAACTGGCAATAAAATGAATATTTGATGCAGAAAAATTATTTAACAGACTATAAAGGCTTCATATGTGCCATGGTCTTGCAAATATAATCCCATCATTTTTTATGCGTAGCAATAACGTTTTTGACAGCTAGACAGAGTCACTGCAAAATATGCTTTCAACCCTGAGGTAATTTATATTATTAAAGCATTGCCTCTGATAGACATTTAAGAGGTACAATAGTAGTCACGCTTCATATGGTAATATATTGCATCATTGCTGGGATGTAATTGTAGAAAAACAACTTGAAGATAAAGAGCTTCAAATAAAAGAAGCTTTAAAGTGATTGTGATTACATGTATGTGTTATTAACATGTTCAAAAAATGTCGTAATTGCTCTTCACCATTGCCATATGTCCCATTTCCCTATCTGTATACCAAAAACTGTTGATGTGTCTACTAAAACACTTACAAACCTATTATTACAGACAGCTGTTCATCTGTTTTCTGCTTTCAATTTAATTTAACTTCAAATTTAGGGGAAAAAATGCACAGATTGTAGACTTCCCAGGGAAAGATGTGTTACCATTTTAATTAACAGAAGTAGCATAAATACATAAAATAGTAAATTTAATTCACCAAAATATCAATGTAGTTTTTAAGAAATGCATGGGTCTATTTTGCTTTCTTTTTACTTATCCTGGGACTTGACAGAAAGGGGTCATGTAATTGGGGATCATTTAGTAGAAGGAATATGGAAGGGTCATTGAAGTTCAGTGAAATGAAAAAATTCATGATTCAGTCAAAAAGAGGAGAGGTACATAGTGGAGTAAGGCCTGAGGGGAGTAGAGCAGGTCTGAGGTCCTGGTGAATGGCTGCTCTTCTGTGTTCATCCTGGAACAGGGAACAACCTGGACTTCCTGGGATTTTTGCCTGCAAGAAGCAAAGCTGTCAGGAAAGCCCTAACAATGTGACCAAGGAATGAAGAAAAACCACAAAAGAAAGAACATCCACATTAATTTAAAATTGCCTTTTCTTTTTTTTTTCTTTTTTTGGTTGATTTTGGAAGACAAAAGTTCCTTTTTGTTAGCAAATTAAAATAATCTTTTTATCCCATCACCCCAGTAGAACTGTGGATCACTGCACGTACCCTGACATCATCTTTTTTTCAGCTTTTTCCTCTGTGTTCAGCAACAACAGATTCTTCAATATGTAACAGAAAATAACTGTTGAATTCAGTATTCTCCAAGTCAGAGAAGCAAATCCTTTCTCAAAGCCTTTGTTTGCGCAGCTATGCCTGGAGATAAGCAGTGTATCATGGTGCAGCATATGCCCTCACCAGAGACCTAGAGAGGTATCAAATTCTTTAACAAATTCAGCTGCTGGGAGGTATGGGTATTTAAAGTTAGCTGGCAGATTATAACTTTAATATCCTTTTATAACAGGGAGATGTCTTTCTACTGCAACAAGCTGCATACATAAAGAAATACAAGCATTATTACACGGAGCTATTCCCCTCACACCCACCCACAAATGGCATCATAAACAGTAAAAATAGTAAATACAGCATAATTACCATGTTTCTTCAGAAAACCTACTCTCAAATGTCCTATGGGAAGGGATTCTGACATGCATCTTAGAATAATTTTGTTCAATTTCAGAAACAAGACTTAAAATGAAATATTATCATATTCAAATTCAAAGAGATCAGAATACACAAACCATCAAAGACTGCTCTATCACTAATATTTCATAAACATATTTAATTTTTTCTTAGATCTTTACCAGGGGATCATTCAAATTCATAAGCCCAGATTTTCATATAACAGTGCCTGGATTCATTTCGTATTTAGGGTTTTATGCCAAAGTGTCCCGATTTGAACATATTATTATTATTATTATTATTATTATTATTATTATTATTGTTATTGTTATTGTTATTATTATTATTGTGTAATGACATAGCCTTTCTGGAATATACCCCTGAAAACCCTGCACATATATTTGGAAAAAAAAACTTTGTATATCAAGTTTGATCCTGAATGGAGAAAAAGTAAATCCTAGGGTTTGTCCCTGAACTGGCTATATTTAGAAGAATCAGCAATTTCTATATAAAGAGAAGTTTTTTCCATTATGAACAATTCTCATTTGCTTCTATAAATATCATTAACTATCTCAAGACTGCAGTGCCTTAGAACTTAAAGTATGCAAGTAAGGTGAGAAAATGAAGTCTACAGAAAGATATTTTAATACCATTAAAAATATGTTGCCAACAAAGTCCTGTTGGTAGGATAGTTGGAGAGTCAACTCTGAAAACTAAATGAAAGAAAATGAGGCAAAACTTTAGCCATCGTATCATACCATTGTAACTTTTCAAGTTGACATCTAAGTGGCTGTCCAGGTTTCCTTTCAGAAATAAAACACTTCTAACAGTTAGTATGAAGAAAACCAGAAATTTCTTATGCTATCAGTAAACTCAGACAGTACCAGACCGAATAATATAGTTTAGAGAAAGAGGTTTTGGGCTTTAAATATTTTTGTGTTTATTTATTTTTTTAAATGTGGTGCTGATTCTGAACATGCTGATAGAACTGTCCATATTTGCAATACCCAAAAACTTGATGTTGGCCTTTCAGAGCAGTTTCTTCAGTCATTCTTGCTGTTGTATATCTGGTGTTATAAAAGTGTCTTGTTCTGTAGAGGATTGACTTTGTCTGTATAGCATCAATTGAAAAATCACTGAGCCAGTACAATGAGGATTATAAACAAGCACCTAGCATCCATTTCTGTGTTGTTTCCAATCAAAGTGTGTTCATTTCAACAACCAGGCTGAGAACAAACTGATCAAAAATATCCTGCAAATATAGACTTCATCTGCCTTTAAGGTCTAATGAGTAATATGGTGCATCTAACTAAAGCAAGCACCTAGAAATACTCTTCTTTGGAAGGCACATGAATGCACATGAAGTTGGCAAAAAATTACATAGCAACACCTCTTCCTGAACCTCTTCAGTAAAAGGAGTGTAGTTCTGGTTTGGTTCATTTCGCACTTCATCTTCTTATGTACCTGTGGATATTGTTTCTGAGTTAAAATTACACATAAAAGAATGCAAGACACCAGTTCGATGTCCTTTGAAAATTTAGTTTGGCAATGTTTTTGAGACATTTGCTGCTTGAAATATCTAAATTCTCTTTGCATTTAGTTACTGGTGGACTCTCTGTTTTTTAAATATGGAAAATAAAAAATTGGGAGAGGTATCTTATAACCTAATTTACAACCTTACAAATAAAATGAATAGTCCTATACAGGTGATAAGATTACTCTGTCTCAGGCTTACAAAAGTGTCATGGAACACATATAATACAAAAGCTTTCCTTGATCATCACAAGGAAAAAACTAATATAATTTTCACTTAGAATATGGGACTGCATTTTATCACAAATAAGAAAATTCCTGCTGCTGGCTGCTTGTTCTGTAGCAGACAAACACTTTTACCTTCGGTCAAAATCCAACATGTCTGGACCTCTTTGCAATTTGCTTCTCTTTCATTCCAAAAATAAGAGTTCTGTTTCCACAAATATATGCTCTTTCTCCCCACAACAGCAGATACTTCTTTGCAGTGTATAATAGGTGTAGTATTGTCCCTGACCCTTGCATGTTCCAGCTGGATGCACCTGACAAGCCCTGGAAGTAGAATCTTTTTGCATGACCTTAGAACTTGATATGTGCAGTGTCTTGACTTCTCCATGATGCAGACAATCATGTTTTGATGGATAGGACTAAGGAAACATAATTCTGTAGTTATGAAGCCCCCTTCTGCTAATAGATGGGTTAAATCTCTTCAAAACTGGTAGGTATAATAGCTGCTTCTTAGAATAAATGTAAAGAGATATTGAGCTCTTTAATTGAAACAAATAGCTGAAACAATATGAGCCATGACCAAAATATGGCTACAAGGGAAAACTGCCGTGGAAGTGAAACCATCTGTCAGATGGCCAGTATATAGAAGAAATAGTTTGATGGAAAATACATAAATTTTTCCAAGGACACTATGACAGAAGCATACTTAAAGCTATTGCGATTCTCAGAAAAAAACTATGACAGCTTTATAAGTTGAGCCCAACTACAAAGAAAAACTTAAATGCTAAGAAAAGAGCATGGAATGGTGACCACATGAAAGTTTCCTTATTTTTTTTATTCCTGAAAGAAAAATATACACAAACATGGCGAGCAATTTAATCTAATAGTAACTATTAATTTGGCTCAAAGAGAAGAAATGACTAAACAACAACAAAATTTGAAAAATAAACTTACGTAAGTAGAAGATGAATTACATTAGAGAATTTTATACTTTTTGCCTAGAAGATTTCTCTGACAGCTAAAAATAACCCCCAAAATAATTTTTGCAATGTCAGGATGAAATGAAAAAGAACATTACAGGTTTTCAGATATAAATAACGCCAAACTAACTGATCTACTACAATGCCAGTGAAACTTAAAAGTTTGATTACAGAAAAAATGAGAGAGATCTAAACAGCTAGAAAAGACAGCTATTTTACTTTAAATTCTCATCATAGTTATTTTTTAGTAACTTCCCAGGATTTCTCCTTTTAAGCAAGCACTAAATATTAAAAGAATCCCTTTAGTGTAGAGTTACTTGACTAACAATTTGCTAAGGCTTTTCTGTTCTAATTTACCTAAGCTGTTAACCTTCAGTTATTGAGTTGCTATTCTGAATAAAAATTACAGAGTTTGTTTCCTCTGCAGTTGTTTTCAAAATTCTTAAAAGAAGAAACTAGTAAAGATAATATTCATCTCTCTGTCACACAAAAATAGCTTAGACAGAATAAGACACCACCTACCTCAGGGTCAGATTACATTTTTGGATTCCCTCTACAAAGGCATGGAGGTAGATGTTTGCCATGAATAAATGAATAAAAAGAAATATTTCTTAAGATTTCTCAGTACTTCAGAGAGTAGCACTGACTGGCTACATTTCTGCATTTAAAGTTTCTTCTGATTTTACAGGTAGAATATTCACTCTGTAAAACTGTTGCTTTAAACATCTGATTTTAAATACAAAAATACAGGATTTATAAATTTGTTTAAATTTTTATTATTATTCATTCCAAGTACTTAATAAAATGGGAGCATAAGCTGAGGACTAGGCAGTCAGCTCTGCTGGGGAAGCTTGGACATACTTGTTTCATTAAAAGTAGAGATTTATATATGTCCTCTGCTTTTCCTGCAGTGATAAGATAAAAATCCCCAAACTAATTTACTTCAGTTTTGCACTGAATTTGTCCACAGTGCATATTGTTTTGTATCTTTTCCTAGAGAGGCTTGATTGAGAGGTGGAAGCCCTGATTCATAATGAATCATAATAATTTTTTCAGTCTTGATTTTTGAAATGGAGTGAACTTGTCCAAACAGAAGCAGACTTAACATTCTGACTCTGCATCAATTCAAATACATGCACTGATTCACTTAAAGTATACCCCAGATAATGAGACTCTGTGATTGACTCACTGATTTTAACAAAATTTAACCTAAATTACCGTCTAAACAAATAAGAATTTGGGGACCGGCATTTCTGGACGTATTGTGGTTTCTATTGAACTAACAACTTATTTAGGATAGGGATATATTGTAGATGCAGATGTGCTGCTTGGTACACTAAGATCTGACCTAACCTGGACAGAATGGCAGTGAGGAGGTGGGTGTGTGTCACCATCCTGATCGATAGAAATTTCAAATGTATCTACCTATTGCAACCTGAGAGCGGCTTCTACATCCTGCACTTTAGCTACAAACTTAGGTTAACTGATACAAAATGGAGGGGTACATCATAGCTAAAAAATACAATTGAGAGAGTATTTCACTCTATGATAACATGAAAAATCCTTAGGTCATTTACCATAATAATGCAAAAATTGAGCAGTTCTGATCACATAGTAAAGAAAAGAAACAAAAGGCTTTTTTTTTCTTCTGCAAGAGAAGCTGAGCCACTGTGTTGAAATGGAACAAAGGGAACAAATTTGAACTATCCAATTGTACAACACTTCTGAGCTGCAGTTTGTGAAACCTACAGTAATTTAACACATGTCACGAAGCACTTAGAAATGTAATAAAAATCCTGTTTATTACCAGTGCAGCTCTGGGCCAAAGCATTCATGTGAGACTCATCTGATCCTTATAGTTGATGACCTTAGAATCTATCTCCATCAGGAAGAACAAGAAGATTTATATTGCTAGGGATTTTTATATGCTGCAATATTTTCACAGCCAGATTCTATATAAATATGATTGTTTACTGAATCTCAGACTCCTCTGTGTGTCTCAAATTGCCCTCTGCAGATCTAATATTCTTTTAGGAAAATAAGATTCCACTGCCAAAGCAACTTCCCCCTCCTTTGTCCAGATGATTACCCTCCTCCTGAGAAGCACAGACAAAGGATGGATAAGGTTGAGTGCCTTCACTCATAGATTTCAGCATAGAAAATTCATCTGTTGGGTAGCACGGCTCTCTTGCTTTGTTCCAAATCTCCTCTTAATTTGTCTTCACAAGAGGAAGATATCTAGCCAGTACACATGCCTGGATGACTGAACACAAGTGAAAAATCAGATGAATAGAACAGCTGGGACCTTAGCATGAAAGTTAAAGGTAAACCTAGACTGCCAAATTTGCCATCTCTCCAAACTCCTTCATTGTAAGAACTCCTACATGGTGATGAGGAATTTAAATACATGGAGCTTCTCTTTAGTATTCCTCCTTCACTTAAACTTTCCTGTACAGTATACAAGAACAAATACCCAGCAGTGCAAAGGCTGTTTGCAAGAGGAACTTGGAGACATTCTCTCACAAATCCTTTTACAGGTTTTCCAAAGTACTCTCTCAGGAAATTTTTGTTTGTTACAGCTCACCCTTTAGTAAAACACTTGATGTAAAACCCTCAGGATAATGACAACCGATCCTTCTGATGCACCTGACACCACACGCTCCTTAAAACAGCTTTTCAGTCTGGATCAGACTACTTTGCTGATTAATGTAGCTTAAGGTTGAAGGTAAGGGGAGGCAGCATGCATGTTGTCTGGCTCCCAACCTCTTATTCTATATGTTCTATATCTATGAAAAACAAGTTATTGATGCAGAGGGCAAAAATTATACCTGAAACACATCTTTGAGCTTCCCATTTGTTGCAGCACTACAGTCATATTAACTGTCCCTAATTCAACAATGTCATAGTTCTGTCACTGTGCAGCTCTAGTTTCTCATGTTTGTTTTGCATGCCACATGTGTTTGTGTACAGACACTTGCAGTGTTTCATACAGCTACATCTTGTTGAGTTTAAGCCAGGTATAACATTAAAGGCTGTATCTCAGTATCTGTAGTATAACACCTTTCCTTAAAAGTACTGATTTGTTTCTTCTTTCATTTATTTTTTTTTTCTGTTTTCGTAGTACCAGTTCTGTTTGGGGTGGTGCAGAAACACTACTGTTCTTTTGAGCAGTAGTTGNTTTTTTTTTTTTTTTTTTTTT
The DNA here is from genome assembly GCF_003031625.1 of Empidonax traillii. Classification (NCBI taxonomy): domain Eukaryota; kingdom Metazoa; phylum Chordata; class Aves; order Passeriformes; family Tyrannidae; genus Empidonax; species Empidonax traillii. The sequence goes on from NW_020956501.1 coordinate 141,625, forward strand.
TTTTTTTTTTTTTTTTTTTTTTTTTTTTTTTTTTACTCTAGATGAAGCCCCAAGTGACAAAGCCCATTATTATCAATTGGATCTATGGCTATTCAGGTGGAAAAAAAATGACCCAGACAAAAAAACCTTTAACTAAATGATTTATTTACCCTGAAATTCTCCCTAGTAGTGGACTGATAATTTTTAAAATAGAAGCTTCTCTATTTCTTATGTCCATGTCCATCTAACCTTAACATGGGACAAGAATCCCAAAGCTTCCTCTCATGGCTCTTCACAGAAGTTGCAGTAAGATCAAACTTTGAGTATATGACTTCGGAATCCCACCATGCTACATTCAGGAGAAGTTTCTTGAGCCTTTAAGCCATATTTTGCAGGCCCTTGTGTTCCCTCTATTTTGCTTGCCAGTGCACTTTCCTAAGGGAGAAGTGGGGAGTTAAAGCAGGGCAAGATGCAGACCCAGAGCCTGCACTCTTCATATTGACCTCCAAGTTTCACAAGCATGCCCTCAGCTGTCCTGGGATTTTTTTCCTTGGCTGCTACTAGAGGAGAAGTTCATCAGCAGGATGTCAGCTGATACAATGGAGGTGGAACATGATGGGCTCTTACAAAAGCCTGCTGGACAGTAACGTTCCTGTATCTACCAGGCAAAAGGCAAGAGTGGGCCCTGTGCAGAACAAAGCGGGGTTTTGCTGGACTACCCAAGGAACACAGAGTTACACTGGAGACACTCCAGAAAGCCTTGTGATCTGTTAGGGATCAAAGAAGGAAGACAGAATTGGTACTGGAGGAAAGAAAGGCAGAATGCTTTAACTTTTATGATAAAACTGGATATAGACTAAACAGCTTCAAAGTCACAAAAATGCAAATATTACTTGTTTAGTAAAATGCATTCCATTTATTAAAGGGGAGCTAGTACCCTCAATTTTATTGACAAACCTCAGCCAGTTTTCTGGCAGCAGTGTAGGACAATCTTAACAGAGAGAAACCCATCTAAATTCAGAAAATAATTAGCAAATTTTCACCTTGAAAAGTCATTAGAATGTACTACATTCTTTAATATGGACTACCATATTCATATATTAAACACTGACAAAAAGTAGATGAGGCTGGTACTCCAAAAAGGTCCTGATAATACAATGCAAAGTTTCATTGTTCTAATAAAAATTTACAACTACAAATACTGAAAGTTCAGGAAAGCAATGGGTAAGACATTTAGCAGACTTATACCACTTTTAATAATTCATGTTTCTTTCTGCATTCACTGAATCTCAGGTTTGTAAACATATAAAGAAAAGGTCATAACAACTGCTAGAGGATAAACCTCTTGAACAGAAATAGGAAATGCAGTTACTTGTATACCGATGAATGTATCATTTGCAGTGATAAGAACATAAAAAGATACTTGGATGATTAAAAAGAAAATATTCGATCCCCTCAGGCAATGAATTTAAGGTGTTTGTGCATGTACACTTTGTCCTTTACCTCTCAGCCTCTCCTTTTACTTGCCAGTTGCAGCTTTTTTATTTAAATATGCTTCACTGGTAGACAGAAAAAAACCTGTTAAATCTTTAGAGTAAAGCAGAGAGGCTCTTTCCTTGTAAGTTCATCACACACATGTATTTCTACAGCAGTGCTGCAGAGCTAAGGATAAACTTTTTTGAAACACCCAAAAAGCTACACACTTCCTTAAAACAAACTATTTTAGGAAAAGAACAACAATATTCTTAAGAGATGCCTGTACACCTCTATAACTTATACTTGTCTGTGAACCCACGTGTGTTTTTTTCCCCAAAAATATGATTTGTCTCTCTGTCAAAATTATCCCTTCCCAGACCTTCACCATTAAAGTACTGGGGTGTGTTTTTCGAACTGTATGTTTAACATTTCTATATTAGGTCACACCTCTTCCTAAAACTGTACTTTTCAAATCTTAAGTATAGCACTTCTCCAAATGTCTATTTAGCCCTTCAAGTTAATTGGTTTCTGTTGGGCTTTGCCTATTGTTTTCAGGGAAGTAGCTTAGTTTGGAATTTTGGAGTGTTTTTCTAAAGCTAACATTCAGTTCCTAAACTCTCTTGATTGTTAAATATTAATTTATTGACAGACCACACTTCATGTGTCATAATATATCTGATATTTCCTGTGCCCAGAGTGTGGACCAACAAAAACTGAGTTCTAGGAACCAGTGCATGCTGAGCCCTGCAGCAATTCTTTTTTCTGTATGTGCTTATATAACTGCTGTGCCTGGCCAGGTCAGGACCCAATTACATTAAGTGCTGTATAAATATTAGCATCCACTTCATTCTTCACAAGGTTCTTGACCACAGTGAAAGGTGTGAAAGATCATAAAAAGGGGTAGATTAATTGAGGACCTCAAAGTGATGCCATCATAGTGGTATGCATAATTTACTGAGTAAAGCCAGCACAGTATAGACGGTCTAAGAACCTAAGGCCTCTTCTAAGGGTTAGTCAAATCTCTTTTTCCCTTCTTTTTTTTTAAGCCATTCTCCCTCAGGTTAAGACTTATGTCCATATCCAGGGCCATAGCATCTTACTAGATCATTTATTTCTTCTTTATGTTGTAAATATTTCAGTAGTTTCCAGCATGAATTTTACTTAATTATTGCAATAAACTGTTTATTCTGCCAACCAATTAAATCAGCCTCAGTCTGAAAATAGCACTGCTCTTGCCAAGAAAGCATATCTAAGCCTTTGCTAAGTCTTCCAGCTGTACGGAATTCATAAAGCTTAATTTAACAGAGGACACAAACATCAGCGGAAAAAAAAAATCTTGAGAGAAAACTGAAGAGTACCAGCGCTTCTTAGCTTGAAAGTTAGGGTAAATGGAAGAAAAGTTTTATATGTGAATAGAATACTTCAATGAAGTGTTTATTCTTATTATCTCACATTTCAGCTATCCTCTTATGTATTAATTGAAAGGTCACGAAGTTTCACTTCAGCTTTGAAAGTGTGTCCAAAACCTGTTGAAACTTCCTATAACAATATTTCTCAGTGAAAGGCAGAATCTTTCTCAGCTGCATCAACATGCTCTCTCAAGGCAGGAAAATCTGAAACTCACTGGTGCTCCTTACCCTGCCTCTGATGGAAAGTGTAAAACTAAAGGTATGTCCTCTCCAGGTGGGACAGGTAAGCTTCAACAGACTGTGGAAAACATATGGAAATGTGTGCTGGTGCCAAGCCAGGGGAGGTGACTATTAATAATCACTGCCTAGTGCTCCTATTTCTGCTAGGCTGCTGCAATACCAACTGGAAGACACCAAAGTAGAGGAGTCCTGCTAGTCTACCCTTCTCCAGCCTTATGGCCTTATCAAAAATTCTTTGCTACTGCAAGTTGGCCTCTTCTGAGCACAAAAGAATTACTCTTACAGCATTGGGATCCAAATTACATAGAATTTTTCAACTGTATCTGCCTGTAGACCACAGGCAAGTGCCAGTATAATTACTGATATTGTTTCCCTTTCTGTTCATGTTCCTCATTGATGAGAAATAACATTTATAAGCCTAGTAATGGAGGATGGGAATGGTTGCTATGAACCTCGCTTCCCCAGATCACCTATGGAGCAGGGCTGGTGTTGCTTTCTCAGGGAGCTGCTTAGTCTGCTTGCTTGACTGGTTGCTATGATTCAGAGGAAACAGCAGCTGCATGAGGAAAAGGAACATCGAACAAAAGGACATGAAAACCATTAGTCTAAAAAATTGATTAACTGTTAAGGTGGTGATATCCTGGGTGTTTTCCTGAGAGAGCAAACAGAAAAGATGGGGAAAAAGAAAGGACAGGACCATTTTTTTAATTCTGCTCTCATATGAAAACTTGCATTATTGGTGTTATATCTCTCTGAAGCTTATATGAACAATCAAAATGTGACAGTGGAGCAGTTTATCTTTCTATGCCCATATTGCTGATACTAAGTTAACTAAGATTTGAGACAGAATTGCCATTTCCTATTGTAGCACTGAGAAAGGAGTGTGGTATTTTAGGTGTTGATGTGTGGTCACTGCAGGGAAATGCCATTTGTTTCAGAGGAAAATGTTATCTCTTGTAAATAGATTAATTGCTTTGATATTTTCTTACTTAAAATGGTGCTTCCAAAATAAAAAATATTGAAGAATGTTGTTGAAAATCTCAACAGAACAAAATTTTTGTTTGCACCCCCCCATCAACAAGTTGAAATAAAAATCCATAGTGTACAATTATACAAAGTTCTAACTAGCCCATTCTATTCAAAAAAAAAAAAAAAACATTGGGTTGGAAAAAAAAAAAAAACAAACCCAACAACAACCAGAAGATTTTAAGTAGGGAGAAGTATATCAATTTTCCATTTTAAAAAATTTGGAGAAAGTAGCAAAACAATGTCTGTATATGTTTTTTCATGTAGGAAGCAGCTGATATGACCGTAATGAGAAACTTGTCACAAAGGAAACATGGAAAAGAAAAGCTGCTGAGAGGAATAGTTCACGGTCTGACTCAGAACCTTAGAGAGAGTTAATATTTTGCACTACTATTTTCACATTGAAATTGCAAAGTAAACTTTCTAATACTGTCTCAGGGATTTTAGAAAATGTTTTTCAAAGAAAGGTAATGTGTTCCAAAATCTCTTGAAATTTTTCCTATAAAAATTAGTTATTTGTTTGGCCAATTAGAGGCCAGTTAGATAGCATCTGGTCTTGAATTTTGGGTGATATTACAGATGTAATTTCCACCACTTTTCTTGGGAAGACATTCCAAACAACCAACCATGTAAAGCTATTTTGAGATCTGTACAATTTAAATACAAGTAATTGAAAAATAAGTGTATTCCATTACTAACTTTGGAATAAATGCACAACATTTGTTTTGCGTTGAAAGAAATGTTAAAGACTTCAAGTACTTGCTACAGTTCTTTTCACAGAACAGAAATAACAAATAGTCTAAGAGTTGTTTGTGAATCAAGGGAACAAAAGTTTAGCTGAGTACTAAATATCAAGTAATATCAAGGATGTATTAGTAAGCTCGTGAAGGCATAAAAGTTGACCTATAAAAGGAAGCTGAGGACCACCAAAGCAAACCATGTCTGTTTTTTCCCTTACAGACATAAAAAATTGTGTAATTTTAAAGAATACTAGCTTTCCATTACCACTGCTTATGATTTTTATTGTCTACTCACCATATAAAGTTTGTGCCTCCCTCTTGGGAGGTTGGAAACTGGTTAGATATCCCAGGATATGGACCAACCTTTTCTTCACACATTCTGGAAACAATCAGGGACTGACTTCCAGGATCGCTAAACCGTGCACTGGCTTTTAAATAATAGGTAGCTAGAGATACCTCCCCTACCCATCCCTCTCCTTCCCTCCCCTTCCCAAAAGTGTTTCAATATTTGCAAATATTATATTCCTCAGTATATACTATTTTTGCCTCTCCATTTTTCAAAATAATTCATGATCTTTGATGCTCAGCTGAAGACATCTCCAGTCACCTTGATTTTCAAAATTTTTTGAATATTCATATCCTACTTACCTTAAAAGCAACTTGAGTATATTGAGTCAGATGTCCAAATGCCTTCATCTTGGAAAGACAAAACAACAAATAAAAAAATTACAGTTCTGAAAGCATTAAGAAAAGTGGACATATTCTTATTAATAATTTTTCTTGAACAACTTGACAACAATTTTATAATACTATCTACTTTTCAAAGTGAAGCCTTCATTTGTCACTGCCCAGCATAACACTGAATACTTTACAAGTACTTTTTACAAGTAAGCCTGTAATTCTGTCATCCTATGCATCATGTTAATTCCACCAAATAACATGATGTAAGAGAAAAAAAGCATATTAATCAAAATTAAAACAGTAGTTTAATAACAGCATTTTGTTCTGCAGAAAAGAAAAAGAACATCAAAGATTAGCACCTATAGTTGTGTTTCTTCTTTTTTTCACCCACTCTTTGGTCTTTTACAGGTTTTTTTCCTACTTTATATTCACTCATGCTACATTATATAGTTGGTGGTTGTGCATTCTTGAACACTTATATCATCTGATGGAAAAAGTCTAAGCACCTTTGACAAAGATATTTTTCCTGAAGATTCTATCAGAATGGGGGGTGGCAGGTGAAGTTTGTTCCTTTCGCATATAGATTGGAACAAATGGGTCCAGCTGCAGCCATAACATTTGTGAAGCATCAAGAAAATTAGTAAATCTTTTGTCGTTTTTCCAACAACCTTCTCTATGCTGTTCTTGTTTCAGTGAAGATCAGCTTTCGATAACTTTTCAGCCTATATCACTGTACTATCTAATGAAACTATTTTATTTGATTATCATGACCTCATCCATTCATGCAAAACTTATGACTATTTACAAGTAAAATATTTCCTTTTAAAATATTTTACTTTAGTTTCAGACTTCCATATTATGTGAAAAAGATGGGATTGACATAACTTAATAGAGCAAGAAAATCATTCACTTGTCCTTGCCCAAAAATTTCCAGTAAGCCTTAGTATTGTCTTCAAGTTTTTATAATGTTGATCAGGTAAGTTAAAATCTCTTATTTTTTTAGTTCTCACAGGAAATCTTGTTCCACTTGGAATTATATTCATTTTAAAGATAATAAAATCAGTGCTTTAAAATTCTTATATCCTGGAAATGTGAACTAAGATTTTAAGGAGTCTGACCACACTGTGATGAAATCTGTTTTCATTGTTAGTTCTCAGTTATCTCTTTTTGTTCTTTTGAGGATAGTTATCTAAAATATCAAGTGAATTGTGGAGGAATTTTTGGAAATGAAAATCACCGTGAAGAAAGTGACATTGCTGAATGGAAAAAATGCATAAGAGGAATATTTGGTTTACCTTCTAAATTAAATAATTCCTCTAGAAATATTTTTCTGAGCCATGTCACGCTTCAGGTGGTTTTGAAGTTAACCCAAAGCAACAGCTCTGAGGAGAAAACAGTGTCAGTTTGACATACCAGAAAGATTATACAAAGATGAACATCTGGAATGTTCTTGTGTCTCTCTAACAGTGTACGGTGTTGTACTGTCACTGACACAAACAAACTACTGTGGGTACCATGAAATAATGGAAAAGGGTTTTGGAGAAACAGACCCTGGGAGGAAAACAACCCAAAGGGTAAGGTTAAAACTTACGTGGTTTAGCAAAAGTAATTCACAGGTGTAGAAATACTAAAGTTACTGCCCAGCTACAACACAATGAAAACTCATGAAGGACAACCAGTGTCGTCAGAAATAAGGATGACCTTCTTAGAGACATATTCGAATGACTCTCAAAAAGAGAGCTATAAATCTAACTAGGCAGACTACCTTATTTCTAGTCAAATCTGAGTTAGTGAATACTTTATAACAGATGTTATGAAAAGTGTGATTACAGTATGACCATTCACAATTGTCCCTGGTTAAGGGATGTGAATCTTCTTTTTAATGTCAGTAAAGATTGCCAAAATTACTTAGGAAATATAAAAGGAATCAAAGATTTCTTAAGTCAAGTGGATCCTCTGACTTCAGTGCACTTGTAATTAGGCCCTGGTTTTGAAGTCTGCAGAAAGTCGATGTGTATAGAATTTAAGTGTTACAGAATGCTCGTGTTTGTTTTGCAATTCCACAATCTTGCACTGTGCAAGCAGTTGCTGGTAGTTTACATGGAATAAGTAAAGGACTAAAAGTTTCTGTAACTACACAATGATCGTTACATTAACAGGTTAACAATAAAAAGTTACATTTTTTTAATATAAAAAAAGTGTTTGATTTAGACAGTCACTACTGTTAGAATAGAGAGAGTGGTGGAATGAGAGCTCCTAGTCGTTGATAATTTAATAGTTAAGGAAGACCACCCCAATCTTCTCTCATGCATTAGCATTAGGAATTTACCACTGTCAAAGTAAACTTTAAGAGGCAACAAAATTGGTTATTAAGTGCTCTTTTATGAAACCCTACTGTAGCCACAGAAGTTCCTTAATCTCTTTAGAATTTCTCCTGTACTTTTTTTCACTCTTCAGCAAAACTATTCCATCAAAGAAAAATTCATCATAGATAGTGATTTATTTTCACACTTAAATCAAATTGAAACTGCTATCTCATATACAGTAAGAGTAGATATTTTGAACCACTATTAAATGAATACACATTTAAAAATATTTTGTACAAATGCCAAGTCAGTCCTTATTCATCCTTGTATCTGCTTACCATATTTAATCCTTTAGCTGCCAAGAGATGTGCCAAAAGACATATAAAGCCTTAGAGAGATTGGCATGCTTGAGAGCCACATAAATTTAAATAATCTCCTTATATCCCAAAAATAAAGTGGAAGTGGTATTCAGACCAGTAAAGTGCAACTCCATAGTGCAGAGAAATTGGAATCAACTGTGAGGGAGTACCAGGGCAAGAGGGTTATTTTGATTAATATGGCCCAGGAAATGTTAAAATTGCACCAAGACGTTTTATTAATTACTAAAAATCTGGGAGAGGAAGAAAATTTTTTTTGCGTGTCCTGGTATAGGACTTCTTTCAATCTTAACATTCAACAAATTAAAATACACAAGTTTAAATCTTTTGGCCTGATTCTAATCTGCATTTAATTAAGGTGGAACAAAGTTTTTTAATGCATCAGAAAGCCTAAAAACTATGGGTTTAATTTTTTCTTCTGTCAGAGGAATCCAAGTAGACTTCCTATGCTAAGTAAACAATCACCGGTAAGGTGTTTAAGAATGAAAAACAAAAATAGTAACAATAACAAAAAGTGTTGCCAAGCTAATTGCAAACATCCCGAGTCTGACTTGTATTTCAGCTCTTCAATAAACTTTGAAAAGTACCTAAAAAACTAACACTTTAGACCATCCATTTTATTGATGAAATTTGAATTTCTGAAACAGTCAAAACAATTTCAAATAAAATTTTCACATTTCTAGCAAAGCAAAATATGGAGAAAAATTGCAGAAATGTCAAGCCTATTCTTTTCAAGATGTTAAATGAAAGCTTCCAAAGAGGCAAAGGCATGGGGCAATTTGCAAACATGAAACGAAGTGAAAAAAAAAGTAAAGGGCTACAAATGGAACATAGTGAAACAGCCTGGAATCCAGCTGTGTTTTCATCCAGTTGAGTACTCTAATGATTACATTAGGCAATTTCATTCATATTCTCTTCCTGAATTAATATTTAGTTACATGAAGTAGAGCCTCTTCAAAAGGAGATTGATATTTACTCATTCCAGAGTATCCTACAAGCCGAGAGTTATCATACTCTCTTGAGACAGGGAAAAGCCAAATTCAAGCCTGCTCTAAAACAAATGGAAAGAGTGTTTTGGTCCCAGCTCTTCAGCAAAGCAGATAAGTGTTGTAGCAACTTTACAGGCTGTGTGTGGAAGTAGCCACTGCCTCCTCCAAACATTTTGTGAATGATGTTGAAACCTGCTGGTGAATCCAATTGCCTCTTTCCATATTTCTTGACATGACATTGCTTATGATGACCTGTACTTCACTTCTTTCTGCTAAGGTGTTTATTCACTGGGAAAAAATTGGAGATCATCATAAAAAAAGTTAAAAGATATCGCTTCTGCTTATTGTAGAATAAAATAATTACACACAACCATGAACAAGTACCAACACTGCTAAGTATTGAAAGTGACAGGCGTAAAGGGAATCTTTTTTCATTAATTAAGTTCTCTCTCTTGCATTTGTTTAGGTGCAGAACCATCCATGCCAGACATCTATCTAAATTTGCTTATAAACACAGTAAACATTTTGCAAATTAGTTTCTCCTATAATTCTCTTTATTAACAAGCCATCCTAGCAGAGACATGCTCTTTTTCCTCATTCTGCTGTTCAGAATTGTTTGAAAGCATGAAAACAGTTCAGTCTTTCCCTTTGCAAACTTGGTTTTTTACTGCTAAGAGATCAAAAATAACTACATGGAAAAAACCCAGCTTCCCACTGCAGAAGGAAGGTTAGGTGAGGCTTTAAAATAAAATAAATAAAGCATTTAACAATGCTAATGTGGATTATATAGTTTGAGATGTTGGCTTTCTTAGTAACGGTTGCTATGTAAGGTAATCTGATTTGATGCCATCAACTATAATGAGGGAATATTTCAGGATTATTGCACTTCATTAACAAAGGAATAATGCAAGGACTCTAAACAAATAAGTATAATGAATTTCAGCAGTCAAATCAGAAGAAATACAATGGTGGCCTTAAAATTACAAAAGGAGAAGAAAAAGAAAAGAAAGGCAGGTGAAAATGTGAAGATATGAGACACAGATTGTATTTGGGAATCTATTTCAGTAAATTGTACATTGAAACCATTATCAAATGATAGATATCAAACATAAGAAAATCGTGTTATCTCCAAGCATTATGCCATTAACAAGAAAAATTATTTGGTGGAAATTCACTTATCCTTTATTCACAGTTTTCTTCAACATTTTATTGTTCATTAGCCTATGAACATTAGACTAACATTCTCTGTATTTAGATTCATTAATAGTCTTTCAGTTCTCCAGCAGCTCTTTATGAATGTTCAGCAGATATTGCCTTGCTTTTTACAGCATGCATTCACCCACATATACTGCTCCATTGTTTGTATACAGAACGGAGATTTAGCTATATATCATAAGCAAGCCATGATTCAAATGTGATTTTTGTAAACCTCTTTCATTAAAGTAAGTATTTAAAAATATGAATACCTAATCTGCACATGACCTTTAAGATTTTCAGAATTGGTTTTGAACCTTGTTCAAACCCAGTATTACAAAATTATAGGTGAATAATCTCTCAGCACTAAGCTTTCTTGCAAGATGTGTATGTCCTTGCTTTGGCTGTAATATAAAAATGATACTCCTTAAGACTCTAATTTGATTCTACAGCTGATGATCTGGTATTCTGGTCATAGAAAGATATGAAACTAAAATATTGACTAAAAAGGGAAAAAAAGAAAAACAATAGCTTACAAATATTTTTAAACTTGGTTTAAAGTGTTGTTGATACTTTCTGTCAGTATTCTTTTTTAACCATGTCATTCACCTGTACATTTTCAAATGATAATATTTTAAACATTTTATAAATTCTTATTGCTTCAAACGTTTAGTTCTCTGTGGTAACTTTTAGGGTATCTTAAGTCTACTTTTTCATTTACCATTGACCATTTACACACCAATAACTTATCTCCATGTCTCCTTCCTTTGAAGTAAACAAATCTCTCTGGTCTCTCTGGCTGTTCAAGAAGTACATATTACAGTGACTCTCAAATTAGCCCTTTTCTTGAACACTTCATGGGTTTCATATTTTGAAATGTCAGAGTAATGGAGATCCCTTATTATGGATATTGTAGTGCTTATACTTCCTGGTTTAGATTGTCATTCAGATCTACAAACTCTTTAAAAGTTTCCTGCTATTATTTTCTTGGCATTTCTGTCTTCCATTTCAGTGCAAATAGTTTATGTTGACAGGAAATTTGCAAATAACATTCCTTTCTTCTGATATTCTGCTTTTATATATATATATATAATACCACACTTACCAGTCCTCCTGAATCACCCTTTTTCATAGGTTTTATATTCTTGTATTTTGGGACTCTTTTCAGACTAAACAAAAAGTTATTTCTATGTAATTCATCATGCTCTGTTCAAAAAAAAATTCACAAAAATAAAGAAAAAAGTTTAGAAAAAGTGATCATTTTTGTATACAGTTCAGTTACGATGTTCTCAGTACCCCCTATCTGAAAAGAATATTTAAAAATGCTTTGCTTCCTTTTCTTTAGGAAACTACCATGTTTTTCTTTCTACCTGTTACTTTTTATTCTCTCACTATCCAGTTCTGCTTTAGCAATACTTACCTGCCATCAATTTCCAGCTGTCTCTTACTTTCTCATTCAGATGCAGTTCCTGTAGAATAACTCTCAGCTTCTACCTATGAATGGCAGGAAAGCTTAAAGTACAGCTCTGCACTTTCTTCCCCACAGTCTCAAGAGGAGATGTCTGAACCACGTTTTCAAAAGCTCAAATCTCTACTCTTTGTCATTTATACCCACATATACATTAGCTGCTTTCCCTTGCCATCTAAATTATCTTATCACTGAGCTGTCTACGACTCTCTTTAGTGTAACAATTTCATTTCACAGCAAGTACTGCATTTTCCCTGTCAGCTCTTTAATTACGACGTCAGGAAAATTGGTGGAGGTTGAGGAGGAAACGACTATTTCTCTTCTGCTTTGGGTGTGGAACTTGTGTGTGTTGGGAGGGGGAGAGACAGATAAAGGTGGGGGCGGAGGGGGGTGGACACATTAAAGAACCTGCTTTAAAAAAAAGGAAGAGAAAACATTGCTTTCCTAAACAGGACAATCTCAAAAGAAATTTTTATGCTCTTTCCTGTACTTCAAGACTTTAGACCCAGAAAAATGCCTATAAGTCTCTAGAACCATTTTTACTGTCATTTATTATACAGGTACCACCTATAATTTTGTTGGCCCTCTTTTAAACTTGTCCTTGGAAATAGGTTATATAAACTTTTCTATGAATACTTCCATCCAAATAAAAATCTCATTATTCTTCTAAGTAAACACTTTACAGGTTCCATATTTCACTTTTATGAAGGGCTTCACCAATCTGTTTCCAGCTCTACAGGCTCTGTTCATTCAAGTGATTCCAAAATTGGTTAATTGCATGAGCAGACCCTGCTGTTGTCCAGATCCACGATGAGTTTTAAGTATTGTAGCTTCCATCTTCAGTGTAACCGATGGAGGGACGCCACTTTGCATTGTTGAGCATTCAAGCAGCAAAGCTAAAAACCCGGAAATATCTGATGGCTTCATTTTCTGTGTCACTAAGCACTGAATAAGATAATTTGAGAGTCAGATCTTTTGACCTTCCCTGCTACTTTTCTAATAATCATTCACAGAACATGATGCTGTGCAAGACCCTAATTGCAGGTAAGAGATCTTGTCATTCCCATTTGAAAGGGGGATTTGCAAGTATCAGACCTGCAGAAGTTACTGGAAAAGCAATAATGGAAGTATAGGACTGTGATTAAGAGATTCAGGATTAAAGGCTCAGGAGCCTTTTGCTATTATTCTTCCCTTCATAGATAAACAAGGAAACAAACAAGTAAATGCATGCTATATAAAACATTGCTTCTAATTTTTTCCCCATGAACATCATAATTTCTCTTTATTTCCTACCTGTTGATGGTGCTCATCTCTCTTTTCCTTTTCGTGGTGATAGAGTGAATAATACATATTTTGAAGCAGAACAATATTCTAGTAATATGTTTCTAGAATTAGAAGTTTATGTGAGTGGTCTGTATGTAAGCATTCAGATTTCAAGCTAATAATTGCTTACTTACCTTCAGAGTAGCAACAGTCCCCTACACACTGCAGTGGGTTGACCTTGGCTGGATGCCAGATGCTACCAAGCCACTCTCACCTTTTTTTCCTTAACTGATAAGAGGGAGAAAAATATGACAAAAGACCCACAGATTGAGATCAGGGTAGAGAGATCGCTCAGCAATTACCACTCTGGGCAAAACAGACTCCATTTTTAGAAATTATTTTAACTTATTAGCCATCAAATCAGAGTAGGATAACAAGAAGTAAAACTAAATCTTAAAACACCTCGTCTCACCTGTCCCTTCTTCCCACGCTCAATTTTACTCCCGAGTTTGCATCCTCCTCCTTCAAACCCCACAGAGGATAGAGAGCATGATTTGAAGTTCATCACAATTTGTCTTTGCCAGTCCTTGCTACTCATACTCTTCCCCTGCTCCAGCGCATAGGAGACAGTCCTCCATGAACTTTTTCAACTTGGATCCTTGCCAGAGGCTGCAGCTTGTCACAGACTACTCTAGCATTGGTCCCTCATGGCTCTACATGTCATGTTAGAGAGCCTGCTCCAGAATGGACTTCCCATGGGATCACAGTCTCCTTCAGGCACTCATCTGCTCCAGTGTGGGGTACTCCATGGGCTCCAGGTGGATATCTGCTCCCCCACGGACCGCTGCAGAGGGACAGGCTGCTTCACCATGGTCTTAACCACAGGCCACAGGGGAATCTATGCTCCAGTGCCCAGAGCACCTCCTTCTTTGCTGGCCTTGATGTCTGCAGAGTTGTTTCTCTTATATTTTCTCACTTCTCTCTTCCAGGTTCTGTTGCACAGCAGCTTTTCCCCTTCTTAAATATGTTATCCCACAGGTGCTACCACCTGTGCTAATGGGTTTGGGTTTGGTCAGGGACAGGTCCATCTTAGAGCTCACTGGCACTGGCTGTACTGGTAATGGGGGTTGCATTTCTATGCTGGCTTTTACTGCATTGTGGCCAATGAAATCTTCAAATATTCTGATGGATTTGAGGGGAAAAAAGACAAAAAGAGAAACAAACAAAACAAACAAAAAAACCTCAAAACAACAAACACTAGACAACAAAAACTACTACAAAAACAAAAACAACAAAACAAAACACAAAAAAACCCCCAAACTTTTGACCCATGTTAATAGCTTCTAAAAATCGGTGGTTTTCTTTCTATCATACCTTTGGTAAAATATTTCTAGATATCAGTACTTAATGCTTATGCCTAGAGATACTTTGAATCTTTTCTCTGTTTTACTTTCTTTGGACTACAAAAGGGACATAATATAGACTATTTTGAAAGCCTGAGGCAAGTAGCAAAGTAGTGCAAACCTTCTTTGTTCTTTTGAGAAAATTAGGCATACATTTTTTTCATCTGAGTTTCTTTCAAAGTTTTGCATAAACAAAGAACAACAGTTTGATTTAGTAACAGCCTAATATCAGATTATGCCTGGGGATCTGCAGTAAATGCCTGTTAAATCTACAGATCTTGATTCCAATCCAATGGAAAGACTCCTGCAGACATGAAAGCAATTAAGACTGGTTCTGTTTTCCTTAAACTTTTTCCCCAACTTTTTCTTCGGTGTGTCCTTAAATCCATATCCTACTCTAAGGCACAAAGTAGGGAAACAGCACAAGCCCATACAGCAGCTTTGTGCATCAAGATGGGAAATAAGCTAGGCCAAACAGATCCTGTGCACTCTTGCAGAGCAAAAGCATTGTGCTACATCACTTAGTTATTGATAAACTGATTTTTTCTACACCTTATCATATATCAAACTAAGGTTTAAGCAGTTGAAAGTCAGCACTTTACCTTTGTAGTGACGGTAGCCAGCAGCACACTGGCAAGAGTGCAGCCAACACACAGAGAGGAATGATCCTTCCCCTCCTTCTGAGGGAGAACCTGGAGTCCTGTGTCCAGGTCTGGGCTCCCCAGTACCAGCTGGACCATGCTACAGTCAGTGCAGTGAAAGGCCCCCAGGAGGGTGATGACAGTGGCACACTACGTACAAAGAGATTTGGAGAGAACTTCAGCCTGCTAATGGCAGGTGTAGGGCAGGCAGAGTCAGCAAATCCTCAAACAGGAGCAGTGATGGACTGGTGGCAGCAGTCACAGGGTGCAAAATGGGAACTCTGATTAAAGTAATATTTTTTTCGCTCTGAGGGTATTTAAACTTTGGGAAATGTTGTCCATGGAGGTTGTGGAAACTCCAAAAATATTCAAACCTTGACTGGACTCGGCCTTGTTCAGGCCTTAAGAGCCTGATGGATGTAGGTCCTGCTCCAGGTAGAAGGTTGGACTACATGCCCTTTAGAGGATGCTTTTATTTATTCTGTGGCTATGATGACATCAGTAGAGTAAAGGCTGAGTCTGAGTAAAGGAAGAGGTATTTCCTGACCTACCTGAGCCCTTTGCTTCAGAAAGGGGAAAATGAAATATTAATCCTGTTCAAACATTCATCAGTTGTCTCAGTAGCGTGCTTGGAAATGAGTCCATCAGCTGTGTTGCTTTGTCCATAAAAGATCTAGTAATTCTTTATTTAAAAAACTGGTGTCCCATTCTACTGGGGATAGATTCTCTAGATATACCAGCCACATACCAACTCTAGTAAGCACATAAGGAAAATATATTCTTGACAGTCTGAGGATAAATTTTTGATCACTACACCTAGACAAATTTGTATAAGAATTATCCTAAATATTCCTTAGAGTTCTTTATCTTAAATGTTCCTTAGAGTTCTGGTTTAGAGTGTTTCCAATCTGTGGAACAACAGCAAATGTCAATAAATTGTGAACTTTTTTCAGGAGGACAATTTAACTGTATGTTCCTTGGAACTTGCAGAAATATTGTGTCTAAACCACAAAAGTGAGTAAGTAGCTGCTTGGTGCTTAGTTGCTGGTTGGGGTTAAACCATATCAAGGGGATTGCAGTATTTTAACTCTCTTCCTCCCCTGCAGTCTTTTATCATTTTTCTAGAAAATAAAACATTGTGGCACCTCTAGTCCAACATCTCAAAACTTTTCTGTTAAAGAAGCAGAGAGTCTTTATATTTCTAGTTGAAGTTCCTGCTTTTATCTATGTGTGATTTTAAATTCCATATAGTGTTATGCCTTTCATACTGTTTTCTCTGTCATAGCATAGGTAAGGGAATATTGGCACTGAGTTTCATTTTATAAAGAAATTCTCTGAAAAAAAGTATTTTTTTTAAAAATCCTGAAAACCATCCTGCTGGTGAAGTCCAAGACTGAATTGCATAGAAAGTTTTCTCTGGTCAACCTCAGTGCAATGCTTGGGGAAGAGGGAAAGAAATAATAATAGTTACCATTTTCATTACAATTCATTTTATTGAATCCAGTAGTTTGTTGGGGTTCTTTTTAGCATAATAACAAGGAATACAATCTAAAGGAAGAAAAGCTAATGCATATATAGGTAAACATCTACCACAAGATTTTTCTCTTCCTATCCATGCCCATTACATTCATAACCCATCTAATTGATTTATAATTCAGTTCAAATGGACTTAATGGGTAATTTTCTTATCTTACTCAGTTTTGGGAATCCCTGCTTGGAGTATGACTGTAACTTAAAGGAGTAGGGAAACTGGGTCCATCAATGTACTGAATGCTAACATATAAATGTAATGAAATCTATGTTGTATGAATTCATGTAGATATAGAATTAAAAACTTTCAAAAACGTAACTGTATTCATAAATACCTGGTGGGTGGTGGGGTTTTGGTAAAAAAAAGTTATTTAGGAATGAAAAATAATTTAAACAGGAAGGAAGGAAGAAAGGAAGGAAGAAAGGAAAGAAAGAAAGAAAGGAAAGAAAGGAAAGAAAGAAAGGAAAGAAAGAAAGAAAGAAAGAAAGAAAGAAAGAAAGAAAGAAAGAAAGAAAGAAAGAAAGAAAGAAAGAAAGAAAGAAAGA
>NW_020956501.1:159748-161660 GCF_003031625.1 Empidonax traillii
AGAAAGAAAGAAAGAAAGAAAGAAAGAAAGAAAGAAAGAAAGAAAAGAAAGAAAGGAAGAAAAAGAAAGAAAGAAAGAAAGGAAGAAAGAAAGAAAGAAAGAAAAAGAAAGGAAGGAAGGAAGGAAGGAGGGAAGGAAAGAAAGTAGTCTGATGAACTAGTCACAGTTTAATTTCTGTTGCTAGTTGGAAATTTTCCAGTGGAATATTTTTTTATTATTATTTTTAATTGGAAATGGCAGTTTGTCAAACTCAGAACATTTATTAGAGGCCTACTGTTCCTCTAAGGAAGGATTCTCAGATGCAGAATGGTGAGACCTTATAATAATCAAAACTCTGATGATTCAGAAATTTGCACTGAGTAACAGGGACACTAGCTTAAGCTCTTCATGATTTGCAGTAGGAATACAAACAATATGCCACATTTGACACAGATGCATGAGACATACTGTCATGTATTCATACCTTTTCCTGAATTGCATGAGAACCTTTTTAATCCAAATACAAATTAAAGGAAAATATAAAAAAATTAAGTTTACTAAAATTGTTGTTACACTGCTTCTGACCATTGCTTTTGTACATACTTTCTCATCAAAATTTGCCATCAAATCTTTGCTCCATAAAGGAACTTTAAAAAAAACACTCTTTAACTGAATGGGAAGTTGTAAAATGAATGCCAAGCAATTCTTATGTTATTGTGTGTATATTCAGTCCCATCTTAACTGAGGATGAAGTAAACTGTAGTTTAGAGTCAACTTTCTTTCCACCATAATTCAATCTGCCCCAACCACTGAAATTCATGCACCAGGAGAATGCAAGGTATTCAGGGGGAGGCTGTGACAGGGGCAGAAAATAGAAGCTTTGATTACCTTAAGGCTCTGCTTGTCCTATCCCACAAAGTGGGTGACTGGGGTTTAGACAGCTCTGCTAACAAATAGCCAACTTCTACTTGCAATAGTTATTCCATATCACCCTGAAGAATGCACAACATTACTTAGTGTGGTACCTGTGAGTAAATTTTCTGTGGGAACTATTGCTACCTGTGAGATAACTGAGCTATGAGCTGCAGGGAGACCCACTGTACTCTGTGGTGCCACCTAAATAAAAAACCCACTCTTTATGAATACGTCATTTTCTTCACTTAGTGCTGAGTTGGTTTTGTCTCTTGTGGACTGAAATGAGAAGATGGCACTACATGCTTCTCTGGCATATGTATGCATCACTAACTTCCTGAAATAACAAGTACACTGCACGTCTGCACAGGGGCAATGGATGGTTCTTAAAATGCACATACATATTTTACAGCCTCATTAAAGCAGACTGGCTTTATATTTCTCTTTTAAAGTATTGTATTTTTAGTAAGGTATTTTCCCATTGTGACAGTCAATCTAACAAAATTACAATAATTGGATTTATCAACATATCATTTGTTGCCCTCTGGGTGAAATTCACATTCTCTCTAATGAACTGATGAGATTTGAATTAATCACATATTTCTTACATGTAAGAGAATCAGATATTTTCCCACAGCATAACTATATAGAGTTATAGAATCATAGAATAGAATCATAGAAAAGATTGGGTTGGAAAAGACCTCCAAGATCATCAAGTCCAACCCCTGATCCAACTCCAATTACTATATCATGGCACTAAGGGCCACATCCAATCTCTGCTTAAAAACCTCCAGGGATGGTGAATCCACCACCTCTCCGGGTAGGCCGTTCCAATGCCTGATTACCCTCTCTGTAAAGAATTTCTTCCTAACATCTAACCTAAACCTCCCCTGGCAGAGCTTGAGCCCATGTCCCCTTGTCCTGTTGTTGGTTGCCTGGGAGAAGAGACCAACCCCCACCTGGCTATAACCTCCCTTCAGGTAGTTGAAGAGAGTGATGAGGTCACCTCTAAGCTTTCTCT
>NW_020956501.1:162378-186512 GCF_003031625.1 Empidonax traillii
GGATGCCATTGGCCTTCTTGGCCACCTGGGCACACTGCTGGCTCATGTTCAGCCTCCTGTCAATCAGCACCCCCAGGTCCCTTTCTGCCTGGCTGCTCTCCAGCCACTCTGTGCCCAGCCTGTAGCGCTGCAGGGGGTTGTTGTGGCCAAAGTGCAGGACCCGGCACTTGGCCTTGTTGAACTTCATCCCATTGGAGTCAGCCCATCTCTCCAGTCTATCCAGATCCCTCTGCAGAGCCCTCCTGCCTTCCGGCAGGTCGACGCTCCCTCCCAACTTGGTGTCATCTGCAAATTTGCTGATGATGGACTCAATCCCCTCATCTAAATCATCGATAAAGATGTTAAAAAGAACTGGGCCCAACACTGATCCCTGGGGAACACCACTGGTGACCGGCCACCAACTGGATGCAGCCCCGTTCACTTAATTTTATCTGAAATGTGGGAAGAATTTAGGTAGAGAAAGAAAATAACTTCACTTACCATTGCATTTTAAAACATGTAACTGGAGGCATAAGAAAATCAAATATATTAAGTTCTAGTAACCTGAAGAGTGGGGTTCATGCGTCCAAGCACAGGGTCAAAAAGGTTTTCCTAGAAAATTTATATCTGAATATGCTGTCATAAGACTGGCAGTGCCTTATATGCTTTAAATCATGTGTTAAAGGTAGAGCTCAGAAGAATTAGTTTGCTATTGGGAAATTTACCATCTAAGTCACATTTTCCCAAATGAAGTACAGCAGCACTGGAAAAAGGAAATTCATCAGCTACAGAGTCACTATACTTTCATTCTTGCTGTCAGTTTTATTTCAAAGGTGACATCCTATAACAAGGAACAAGTAGTAGTTCTGCACTGCACCTGCCTGTGACGGGATCAAATTATGAGGTGAGCCAAAACAGAGAATTTCATCCACAATTTGAGAGCTAGCAATTCGCTAAACAAAGTGAAAAGTGAAGGAAAACAAGCCTGATGTGATGGAAGCCTATCACAATATTAGCTCACTAAGCAATGTAGTAAATATTTGTGTATTGACAAGAACAAAACTGAAGCCTGTGAGTCAGGCTTCAAAATTCATTGCACCCATAGATGACAAATTTTAATAATCAAGATTATAATGAATTGGTCTGTTTTCTAATTTCTCAGGGGACATCTTCTTCACATTTTCTATTACAATACACATATGTGAAACATGCCAATTCTTCCTTATAAATATCTTGTACAACATACAGAGTCCGTTTTGTCTCTGCTTCAGGGTTTCTTTTTTCATGATCAAACTAAAACAGCTGACTTGCTATTTTTTTTTCTGGCAATAAATTTACACAGGCACATTGCATCAATGCTCTTTAAAGCAATGAGAAATTATAGAGCACTGGTGTTCCAGTTTGAGTTTGTTGACCTAGTTTCAGCAAAAAATAAATATTGTTATATATTGTTATACGTATATATTTTTTTTACCTTAAAAGTAGGGCTAGGGAAGCCTGATTTTCAATGTATCTCTGTCTTTTCTCCCCTAAAACACATCTCTTTGTCTATTACAATAAGTACACCCTGTCACCCTATCAATCACCTATGAAACCTTCACAGAGCAAGGACAAGCAGCATTGGGCATAAACAATGTGCAATTTAACTGGCTGGTCACTTTAAAGAATAGACTATTTGGACATGTTTCCTTTACACAGCTAAGGATAAAGATCCCATAGAATGACTGAGTAATCATATTCTCTGGTATGCTTCCTAAATAAAACACATTGCAAGTGACAAAGTGACCGTAATACTGTTCTGCTATATTAGTGGAAGGATTTCTCTGTTTTAACTCAGATAGCTTCATCTAAGCTGTATGTGTCATACCTGATGAATGGTGAGAGAAGAGGGATAAAAACTGGTGTCTAGGTTGGTGATGTACAGCACCTTTCTAATTCATAAGGCAGTGAAACTCATGTAAACCTCTAATAGGTTTCTAAGAATAGATTTTCCAAGTATAACTTCAGGCTTCTATCACGAGGCAAGACAGATGAAGATATGAGGGAAACAGAAGTAAGAAAAGTGATAAATCCTTTGTCCATGTTAGGTCTCCTTTAATCATAAGACTAAGACTAGTTACATCCAGTTTTAAACACAAAATAACTTATGAAACTGTCAAAACTATACAATATATTTGCATTTCAATCACAAAAAGACAAAACAATGTTCCTGTTGTGAAACTGTGTTTCCCTGACACTGATAGGTTTTGCCTGCAGATGTCCCATCTGCAGGTATCATAAAATGATTCATTTGTTAGGACTCTAAAAAAGCTTCCCTTTTCTTAGCTGGCTGACCAGTTGAATTTTATGGGATATTAGGACTTAGACATTTAGGATTTTAAGGTTTATTTATTCATGTGAAGTTCATGTTTATTGTACTGCATGTATCCCTGAAACATGATTTGTACTTTATTGATCCTTGTTCAAGATTTTAGCAAATCTCTTTTAAACAAACTAATTTTAAATAGGTTGTTTTCTTTGGGCAGGTTCTTTAAACTTCCTTTATGCACATTAGGGTCATCAGAATTAGATTTCTTCCTCACAATTCTCAAAAACTCTATCATGGTTCCATTTCTGTACTTCAAGCATCTGACCCTAATGATGAAAAGGGCTCTTCAAGAAAAAGTAGATAGCAGGGCTGATTACTAAAGGCAAGATAGCTGTGTATCTGAAAGAAGCCACATAGGGATGTATGACATCTGAAAAGATAAATCACAGATATTGCTCCAAAGTTGCCATTTTAACTGCATTAGAGGAGCAAACTGCCTGTGAGAGCTGAGTAGACATAAGGCAGGGCTTATAACATGCCCCCTGTAAATGACTGTGGTACCTGACGCCCCCTCACACTTCCTTTTAAAAAGAATAGCACAGAGCCCTTCTTGAGGAATTACTTCCCTTTGCTGTTCTAGCATTCCAAAGCTAAAGAAGAGGCCTCCAGTATAGCTGGCTGGGAAAAACTCTGCTGCTGGATATGTGTGCCTAATTCAGACCAAGGTCAGCATTTTTTGAGTCTTAAAGCAGATAGTGAAGGAATGTCTTATGTACTTTGAATTGAATTATCTCATAAAAAATAAATAGACAAACTCATCATTCAGGAACACTAAAATCTGTTATTGAGGAGTTCTGGGACAAACAGTATTCTTGCTTGCCAATAAGAAATTGATCACAAAAATTTTATTGTAGGTTTCTTATTTTTACTTATTTCTTTTCTTTTTTTGTTATCAGCATACAAAAATCAGGTCAACATTTTCCAAATATAAGTGCCAATTTATGGTGTAAAAAATATTGGATAAAAGGCATTATTTTTATTTTAATAAACATATAAAAACACACAATGCAGTGTTACTCACTCTTAAATACTCCAAGCATTAAAAATTACTTTAAAATTTGAAATACTTATTCACATCTCAGGGGGAAAAAATATTAATAAAAAAAAAGTGCCCTGTTCCTGTAAAAACTTCTTAGGAAGAATAAGGTTTTTTTTTTCCTAGTGAATTCATACAGGGCAGACAGAGATTGGGCTCTAAAGGTATATATATGGTAAAAGAAACCATTTCCTTAAAAGCAAATAGGCAATAGAAGTCATTATGCATTTTTCTTATGTATAAGTCTTACACACAGGTAAAGCTGTATCTGCACAGATTAATAAATTCTAACCTTTTGAACTTTTAACTTAGTTCTCTGTGTAAGCAAAGGGGAGGAGAGGATTCTTATTTCACTAGTTCTTCATATATTGCAGGTTGTTTCTCATATAGTTAAATGAAATTTTTTTATTAAATGGTTTCTTATATATATATATATGTACGAAAGTAGCAACTGTTTTCATATCTAGGTGATTTTATTTGTTTAAATAGCTCCCATATACAGATGAATGACTTGAAAGGAAATAGGAATGCTTGCATGATGGGATACTGTTGCTGAGTGATGTCTGAGGGACTGCTTAGTGTTGATAAATAACTAAGGAATTTGTCTATCAACATTTTGCATAAATGTCAGTCATAGAACTTGTGGTTGGCTTGAGACAGCCCTGAATGACAATGTATTTCTCATTTATATACAAACTTTAAAGGGGAAGAATAGGGAAACAGAGAACTTATCTCAGAGCAGCATACATTTTTTGAGTGTGGGTGTTCTCCAGCAGTCTTCTGCAGTTGCTTCCTGTGAGATTTTGCAGAATCCAAACAAAATCCAGATGAACTCATGCCTTTGGCAGGTTAGCAAAGTAATATGAATGTGTTCCATGCATAAAATATTTTATTTCAAAGAGTCCTTTAAGTCCTGTATCAGATTTGTCGAGTCTATAGGTTCTTAAAAACAAAACTATCATTTCAGGTGTGAGAGAAAGCTAGACAGAAAACGCACTAATAGCCTTTTTTAAGTTTTACACTTATGCAGACAATTAACAAATTATATGGAAGAATCTGAAATTCCCAGATACCTTCACAGAGCTGGAAGAATAACAAGAGAGAAATACTATAGGGATGGACCAGATATTTTGACAACCCATATTTCTCCTTGTGTTTATATAAACACAGACTTCTTCATGTTAGAGGAGTCTGAATCAGCTCACCCAAAAAGCACATAGAGTAGCACTGTTTTCTTACCAGTACAAAGAGCTCACTCTGGCTTAGCTCTGCCTCCAAAGCAGACAGAAGCATGCATATAATCTTCAAAAACAGGCCCCAGTGAGTTGATAAAGCCCAGCCTGATATTATTTCAGATTAGAAGGGTCCAGAGCATTTCTTTTGTATTCAACTTTTCTCTAATTAGTCAACTTAAAATAGACTGAGATTGGTATGCATAATAGCTATCATAACATCTTCATAGCACCAAATAATCTCTTTGGTTTTAAGATCCTTGGTAAATGATATGTACAGGCTTATCTCTTCTCTCTTTGAAATTGCTGTAAAGCAGGGATAATTTCAGGTCACTCTTGCTTTACACAAGTAGCAGTGAGAACAGAATCAGGACTAAAGGTCCTGCAAGTATTGTCTACCAGAGTGTAAAGCTATAAAATGCTACATTAGAGAAACTGGCCACTGCTGGGCCTGAGAAGTTTCAGCTGTTGGAACTCCTTCTTTCATAATCCCTCATTATGAAAAGGTTTTTAAGCACTAAATGCACCAAGACTCAACTTTTCTAAGTGAGCCTCAGAAAATCCACAGAAAATCAGCTGTGACACTTTTGAATCTAATGCTCTTGCTACTATACACAACTGCACAAACTGCAAAAAGAGGATGATAACTTTTGTTACCTCATTCATATATCCTAAAATCCTAAGAGAAGTAGAATAAGTTAAAGCTATCTTGTGTGTTAAACAGGGATGAAGGATTTTAATGGAGAAGATGACTACAGGAAGACTAATGGTAGTGATATTCTATCACAAGGCATCTTCCCTGTTAAGACAACCACTACCTGGTGCCCTGCTCGATGTGGAGTAGCATGAGATTAATTTTATTGACTTCAGCAGAACTCCAGAGGATTTGGACACTGAAAAGGTTAGAATATCCATGGGAAACAATTTCCGAAAATTTCCTAATTTAAGAATTTCACACAATAATTTATTGCTAGCACGTTAAGAAATACTCTTTCTAATGAAAGACTTCAAACTGGAATGAAGCCTTCAAAACCATATTTTTAATTAAATGTAGAGCTACAGTGGGATTGATGGAGACAACAGCACTCATAGTATATACTGAGGTTTCATCAGTCAATATAAAGAAAAAATTATTTTGGTTGCTTTACCCTGAGCATCTACAAGTGTTTTATTTTTTGTTTTATATTGCAACTTCAGTAATTCTCAGAATTTCAAAACAACTATTGTTTCTTTTTTTTTTTTTTTGAGTGAAACTATTGAATTTAATAGAACAATGGTATCTACCAAAAGCTTTTACTTTCATATGCATTAACTGAAAAAAGATCTTAGATAAGATAAACAGTGTTCATTATTAGAAATTACTTCTTGTTCTGTCATCAATTCTTACCCTAAAGTCAAACACCTAAAAAAGTTCAAATGTGCACAAATATGTACACTTCAGTTTGGTGTGCCCTTTTTAGTCTAGGGAAATAATTTGCAGAGTAAACTGAAGCTTTAATAAACAATTCAAAACCACAGAATTATTCAATTACAATGACAAGGAAAATAGTTCTTTAGGGTCTAATGCAGGGGAGCGAAAAAGTTTTCATCTGGCTTGAATATCGTGGAAAATAAGACAATAGTTTTTGGAGGTGTGCACAGCCCAAGCATTTACTGAGACTGAACAGTTTACTAATGTACCTTTTAGGAATAAGTGCCAATGCTCTTCTTACTGTATATTTGTATATCTTGAGTAGTTTTGTTTATTTCAGATAAGCCCTGAGACTGAAAATACTGAAAACACTTCACTTATTCTGTTCTCTACTTAACACTGTTAACATACTCAGTACTTTTCTATATTCTAGTCTCTCCTGAAACTCAAACAAACATCAAAGATGAAACAGGAAACCTATGGAAGAGACTTACACCTCTTTTTAATGAAGCTGATTTTCAGGTTTGTTACTTCTTTAAATCCTGGGTCATACAGTTGCTGACTGAAAAAAAAACTCCTGAGGAAATGAGAAATCACATCTCTATGGAATATAATTTCAGGTATTACAATAGCTCACCTTAAAAGCAACTCCTTGATATCTGTTGCAGGCTAATTATATATATATATATATATAAATATTATTGTATGTAATATCACTTTTTCCCTATTTTTTATGTATATATTACTACATGATTGATTCTAGATGCATTCTCTGCTCTTATGTGATTAAGAATTCATGTCATGTCTGTGGTAAATTGGTGAGGAAAAAGAATTTTGATTTTCTTACAACATTCCACCAGTGATTAAACATGTCAGCTAAGATAACTTAAGTAGGCTACTATTTCAATTTTATTTGTTTGTCTTTAGTTATTTTAAAAAGAAGGAGTTGGGTTAGTTTAGGTTTTCTTTTTAACATTCCTCCCTAGATATTGTGCATCGTATAAAATTGCGCTACCTCTAGTTTGCATCCATTTTAGTTGTTTGGAAAAAAGATATTCTAAACCAAGAAAAAAAAATTATGTTCTGATCTGAAACTACAAAATGTTACTGTCCCAAGTGACATATTCAATATCAAGAATCAAAAAGCCAATGGGATGTAATCAGTAACAGCTAGTTAACACATAACTCTACTAAATTATTACTTTTAGAGGCCTCTCATTTTATTACCTAACCTTGCAGTGAAGTAGAAAATTAATGTGGTCATTCTAAACTGGCTAAACTGGAATATATGTTTTATACAGTTGTGTCTAACGTAGTTTTCTGACAGATGAACTGGGTTAAGATCTTAACAATTATGTAAATGCAGTGTACCTTTAAATATATTCTTTCTTTCTTTTGTTTTTTGTTTGTTTGTTTTTTAATTTTTAGGTTATACTTATCATTCTTCATAATTTTAAAACCTTTTATTTCTTTCCTTTTTTTTCTCTACAAAATGTTGTCTTATTGTAGTAATAAAAAAAAAGGATTTTCTTCAGTGAGAATTTTTTTTTTTTAAATCTTCTCTGTACTGATTCATTCAGAACTGCCCCTCCCCGCTTAAGAGTGAGTGGATGAGTGGGTGAGTCAGTGAGTGAGTGAGTGAGAGGCAGGGTGGGAATCTGGCTGTTTGGCAAGGCTAACTCACCACACAATCCATAATTTAAATTAATTATCCAGACTATTTGGGACCGCGGAATTGTGGCAATCCACATTTGTGGGTTGTTGGGGTTCGGGTCTTTTTTTGATTGAATCGTTTGTTTGTTTCCATTTCTTTTTTGATTAGACTTTAGATGGCTTTCTGAGAAGGATCCTAATAATACTAGAAAATGAGGCTTGACAACCTTCATTCAACCCAGACCCAGGATGTCTATGACGGCAATGCTGGAGATTGCAGGTGAGCTAGGAGTTTGCCCAAGATTCAAAGTGCCTAGGTGTATTCTGTAAGCACCAACAGATTGCCAGAGCTGGCCTTGGAGATGAATTAATGCGGGAATGGAGAGATACTAACTTTGAGGAAAGAGTCTAGGGATTGTAGATCCAAAACCAAAGTATCTCCCACTATATTTTCTGAAGTTTTCTGAAAGCTGGCTGAAGCAATGTGTTCTTTATTTCATTTTATGTGCCAAGAACAAGCTCATGACTTTTTGGCTCTCCTATATTAAGGACTATTTGGCCATGATGACTCAACAAATGAGGTAAGGTAAAGGACTTTCAGGAGAGATCACTGCTGACTTGTAGTCAGCAATATTCAATATGCATTTTTGCCAATAGCTGAAGTTGTTCAGGGCAAGAGAATGGGAGAAAGAAACAAAAGTAAGAAGAGCTCAGCTGTGGACAAATTAAATTGAAATTAGCCTCAGCAAGCTCCTAAGAAATATTCCTTAAAATCAATACTTTATATAGTGCTATTTATGAAGGATTTTTTTACTTTTGGCTTGTGACAATGCAAATTTGAAAGCTAAGCTGTAACATGTCCCAGCTTACCATAAGTGTGCGACACAGTGTGAGCAATATGTTTTGTGACTGAGTAGAAAGAGATATTTTAAATGTAAATACAGCAGCAAGCTTATCAAACTGCAGCTTGGCCAGCTTCCTAGAAGATTTCCAACAGCTCAGA
Organism: Empidonax traillii; assembly: GCF_003031625.1. Taxonomy (NCBI): domain Eukaryota; kingdom Metazoa; phylum Chordata; class Aves; order Passeriformes; family Tyrannidae; genus Empidonax; species Empidonax traillii. The sequence goes on from NW_020956501.1 coordinate 171,061, forward strand.
CTGAGTCCCTGAGAAGTCCACTTTCTTAGGGTTAGGAAGAGAATATGGGTGAACTGACAAAAATGGCTGAAATAAGGCTGGACCTGCAGAGAAACCAGAATTCAGATAGAGATGTGACTCAGAAGCTTCCTGAGCCAGAAAGATATTAAGATCCTGGGCAATCTGCTCTATATGACTTTGCTTGAGCAAAGGGTTGACCAAGATGACCTCCAAAGGAACCTCAGTCAATCTATGACTTAGTGATTCTGTGAGATAACATTTTCTTGAGTGGAAGAACTACCTTACCAAGTTAGTACAATTGAGGTTGCTTTAAACGGTGTTTCTAATCCAAGTCATAGATTAGACCAGTTGGTAAGGGGGAACTTCTGTTTCAAACTGGATGACAGCATGATAAAGCCTGGCAGGACAGACTGAAATGATGCCATCCCTGGTCTCAGAGTATGGATTTGCAGGTTATGCTAGGAGGCTCTGAGATAAGTGGTGGCAGATTCTGGGCAGATCATGAAGGAGTCATTGTTAAATGGGGTATTTGTGTCACTTGTTCCACCAAGGTCTCCTCAAGGTTTGAGTTCACTCAAGGTTTCTTCCCTTCACAACTAAAATCAGCCAGGGCTCTTTCCTGATGTCCTAGAAGAATGATACTATTGTACATTGCCTCAATGGTTATGTGGATAGGGAAACAATGGAAGGGAGGTGCCAAGAACGGTCTTACACCACCTCCTTTGCAGTAGAGGCCAGATTCTCCTGAAATCAGATGGAGCACTTCCAGGTAGTTCAGAGGTAAATCATCACACACTAATTTAGCTTTTCATACTCAAGACAAATGAGGAGTATTAAACCAGAACAGTTCTAATATGTGTTATGCTGTCCTGAATGTTTAGATGTTGCTGTCTCAGAACAACCCATAAGTAAACAAGGGGATTTGGGGACCCTATAGTTAAAAAGGAACAAGAAATAGCCTCAATAGTTGCATCTAAATGACTTCAAGATAAGGCGTGTTCACTAGCTTAGTCATAGATCTGATACTTGTCTACCTACAGACTGCTGCTAAATTACAAATGTTATTAACATGAATTGGAAAGAAGGCGTTTATGACGTCCTTTTTCTATTTGGTCTTCTGACACCTTGGAATCCCATTTCCCCCAGACCTGCCCTTCAGACAATTTTCCTATGAATTTATTAATTTCTTTAAATGTATTGAATAAATTTATATTTCCCTTCTGAAAGACTGAATTTTCTGATGCATTTCTGTTGTTGTTCTAGGATATTCCCTTGAATTCATACTGACCTCATATCAATCCCCAAGACTATCAGAATGGCAATCTTTTTTTGTTTTTAACTATATCTATGATGTTTTGGTGCATTTTCACTACTTTTCAGGTACCATAGCATTTGGCCACCTATTTACACATAAGAAATAACCTATACTGGTTGATAACAGTATACCCCCAGGCTATATTTGGATATCAAAGGCAATACCAGAGGTGTGCTCACTTTCTTTTGGTAAGCACTAATTTTTAAATATTATGACATGATTTAACTTTATTACACTAATGGATGAGAGTGTCTTACGATCAGTACAGGAAGGCTTTGATCATAAATCATTGATTCATTTTTCATAAATATACAGATTTTCATGTGTTTTGTAGCAATGAAAATGGGAAAATGCAGGGTTTGTGGTGGTTTTTTCCTATGGCAAAAGGGGAACAAAATAATTTTACATGCCTTAAGAGCATGATAAAAATGGAAGAAGGGTTATAGTTACATCACAAAAATTTATTAAGACATTCTTGAAGAAGTACTAAAGTATATTGTTATAGGTACTATTGGCTGTGAAGATGTCTTATAGTGCTTAAAAATCCTACATCAATAATTTAATTAGGAATTAGTTCGTTTCAGTAACTAAGAAATCGCATCAAAGTCTTTGGTTACGCTGTAAAGATGAGCTACATTACAGGCAAGACAGTTATGGTGAAATATTTAGGCCAGCTGACTGTTTTAGATTTAAAACATCAGCCTACAGATGCAAAACAAGAAACTGAAACTAGTTAGAAGTTACATTTGTACAAGACCTAATCTTGGAGATGACTGGAGGAGATGCTACTGAGTAGATGCATATATTTGAATGGAATCACCTGCAGTGAAGTGACAGTAAGAGAGTCTCGGTAAAATATCTGAGAAAATAACAAGGAACAGTCCTTGGGTTTTATAGACAGATGTTCAGCTAGGTCATGAAATTAACTTCAGAATGTCTTACTACAGTGCCGATTAATACCTGAACTGAAATACTCTCATACAGCTCAATGTACTCTCATATAAATATAATGGCCAGTCTTCATGAACGAAGAACCGGGGAAGGTCTTTGCACCTTCCAGCCTGCGCATTGGATTTTTTAGGTGAGACACAGTGTGCGCGGAGCTGAGCCCACCCTTTAATCCTGAGGTTCATCTGCCGGGGCCAAGCACGCTTGGACGGTGGCAGCGAGGTCCTCAGGACGTGGATGGATTGCCTTACAGGGCTAGCGAGCTCCATCTGCCCGGGGAGTGTCCTAACCAGGAATCAAACCCAGGTCTCGGTGTTGACAGCGCCGCGGCTTAACCACTGCACCACCAGGGGCACTCTCATATAATCAATGTATGAAAGGCAACCAGGCGGAATAAATCTTTACTGAAAGAAGGCTGAAGCAATGGACAAAGGGTGAAACTGCAGAAGTGTGATGGTGAAACCTTCAGACATGGAAAAGACAAGATCTTGGTTTAATAACTGTGGTCATTGACTTCATGTCCTGACTCCATACAGAGAAGAGCAGGAGCCAGGAAGCAACTGCAGTCTCCTGATTTCATCAGTAAAATCAAGCTCCTGGATTTTTTCCCAGCCACTTGACATTTTTCCCTGACGTCTGTTTCCATTGTGGACTGGCCCTCTGCTATCATCAGAGACCTTCTTCTCTCTCTTCTTTTGTCAGTTTCTTATGACTTTCCCAACCCGTTCCTGATTCTCTTAATCCTTCCCTCTCTCAGTTAATTTCTGATCACTTCATTAGCATTCATCTTCTTTTCCTTCCCTGAAAACTACAACGAAAATATCCAATCCATAGGCAGTTTCAGACTATTAGTGCAATTGTTTTGCTGTAATCCCAGACATTTTATTGGGTTTATCCATTTGTTTTGTTATTTTTATCCTTTGTTCTGTTCTCATTCTCTGCACATACTTTCTTTTTTACAATAGAAACCTCTTGTTTGGTGAGGGTTTTTTTTTTTGGTTTTGCTTTTTGGTTTTATTTTTTTAGGAGTTTGTATAATGTTTCACTTGAAAATAAAAGTTGAACAATAGTGAATATGATATGAAAATATGTAATTTGGAAGGAGAGGAGGAGAGTTTGTAAAAAAGGAAAATTTAGGTTCAAATTTTATCGGAGATTCCAAGGCTTGAAAGAAAACCTTGTTATTATTCAGTCTGACATCATCTTTGATTGCTTGGCAGGAGCTGGAACACTTTTCTTTTAATTAATTAATATTTTAACTCTATGCTTTTTAGAAGCAAAAACCTCAATCTGTTTTTTCAAAATGTGTGGCAGAGATGCACATATTCCAATATTCCAATTTTTAATTACTGCTATAGTAAAATACAGTTTAATCCTAGTCTAAACTGAACTGTTTCAAAATGCTAGGCACATGATTTTTTTATGCTTTTATGTCATAAAGAACACTCCAATCAATTTCTCTCCCCCATTAAATACTTCTACATTCTATCAGCCCATTTCATAAACTCCTCTTAGTTAAACTTCAGCTCCTTCTTTTGCAAAGAAACTATTCTCCTGTCTCCTTTCCTCCTATTTTCTGCTTGCAAAACTTCTCAATTTTCCCTTATCACTTTAGCTCCCCATATTAATATTTAAGCTCTTTAAAAAGTTATTTGATTTTTCTATATCTTTCAGAGGTCAAAGTGGACACTTGACTCCTTTCAGTCCAGACATTTTCACTAAATCTGGGATTATGAATTTAACCTGATCCACGTATTTTGAAGGCAAACATCCTACCTATGTATTACAACTGCAGATAGAGATGTTCTCCTATGATTTTAATGGATTTGTATGGGAGTAATTAGGATTAATTTTTTTTAAGCAAACTCAAAAACTCTTGCCATTGATCCAATCTTGTTATACTGTTAATATTTAATTCATAGAGAGCCTTATCTCCTCTGTTTCACTGGTCTTGCTGTACTACTGTCAGTATTTCTAATGAGGAAATACCAGATTGTATAGAATGGAAATGAATATTCAATTTTTTTTTCCCCAAGGTTGCTGTTTCTCATCTAATTCACACAAAATATGACATACAAGTTCTAAGTCTAGTGGTGCGCTCTGGATCTGTTTTGTTGATTCCGTTACTTCACTGACCAAAGATAAATTCATAACTCTCAAGCACTAAACGCTTAGGATTAGGCAAAGTTTATTTTCTTTTGATGTCATTTTGTATTTAGAAGTTAATTTTTGCATCATCAGGCTAATTTAAAACAAGCAAACAAACAGAAACCAACCAAGCAAAAATTTCACAGCTCCTTCCAGTTAATCTGGACAGCTCCTGAACTTTGTGGTGAACATGATAAATATTAATGCTTTCTATTCAGATATATAATGATAGTTATTATGTAGCAAAATTCTTGGTGTAAATAGAGCTAGAGAGAGAGAAAAATAAGATATAGCAACAAAGTCAAGAACTAATTAGAGCCCAGTTGGAACAGCTCACTAATAGATTATGGAGGAATGAATACTTATGATATTTTATACAAAATTGCAATTGTTTTTATGGAGTACTTCTCATTGAACAGCTTATTATTGTATTCAGGGTAAATGACCCAAGTTTCCAAGCTGGTCTGTTTTAGAGTGGATACTACATGGTTACGGGGCCTCTGGAATCAGGGAGGTAAAATTAACCTAGAGTCATTTCTACCCCTGGTCCTCAAGTTCTGCATCCAGAGACTGATCTGACTCAGAAAAGGTGATGTTGCCCTGAAAGATCCAGATTTATGGGATGGCTATTCATAGTTGCGTACAGCTGGAGATTTCAGGCACTGAATGCTATGTAGGAGAACCATCAGTTCAGAAATACTTTGATGTCTTTTCTTCTTTATGAGACCTCACCTCTCACACTGATATTCATAAATATGTTCTTTTCTTTTAATGATCTAAGTTATAAAGTCCTTTTAAAAATTACCTTCAACATAGAAGGATGAATAAAAACATTCTGGAATGCAAGTTGTCTTCACTCATTTATTCATGTCTCATGTAGCTTTGTTGTTTGTTTTTAAGGCCACTGGTTCAGTTCTACTCGTAATGTTTTCTTATCAAATACTTAGAAGAACAATCCATAAAGTTTCTGACATATCATAGTGCCAACATAACGCCACTTTATTAATGAACAACATAAGCAATTTCTGATTAGTGTTGGGTTTGCAGTGTGGCAAAAATGTCTTCCTTCTGCATACTGTACATCATTAACTACTGACACTTCCTTATTTAGGTATATTTTAGTGAAAGTTTCTATAAACAGGAAAACTAATGAGAAATATGTACTCATATTTTCTAGTCCTCCCAATTTTTATTAGTCAATTGAATTACAGGAAAGGATCCTTGTTGCCACTGAACTGACTCTGTAGAGCTTAAGCAAATTAAGTAATTAATAACTTCTAATTAATTATTTGAAGTATGATTTCACAAAAGGTGGTTCAAAACCCCAGAAATAAGAATGAGCACAGGGGAAAAATTTTGTTTATCCAAAACCAATTTTTTAAAAATACTAACTCACTGTTCCTAAACCAAAATTAACTGCAAGAAATCACATATGATTTTATAAAATTAAGTGCAACATATTATAAATGTGATACCTAAGAAAATTAAGATAAAACTAGTCAACATTTTCCATGTTCAACATTGTACGGTGGAAACTACTTCATTCTGCACAGCCAATTCGTACTAAACATACTAAATATATTTGAGACCAGAATATACTTCATACAAGTAATATTGAGTGGATTCTTGGAGAAATGGAATTTTGGAAAAATACTGTGTCTCTGAGGAAGGGGTTCCTAGAAGCTGGCCATAGTAATGTAAGACACATTGAAATAATTCTAATTCAGAAGTGTAATTAGGACAAAAATTTTAAAAATATAAAAAATTAAATCAAGATTTCTAAATTCCTTTCAAAAGTGATGTAAATATCCCAAGAATATTGGATAAAACTCATATAAGATTGTTTTTTATTACTCTCTTAAAATGTATTTAAGTTTTTCTTTGTATTCAAACACAGTTGAATTGATTGGATTTTTAACAATGCATATAAGACATAACTTTTCCTTCTGAAATTTCTTCAAATATTCAGACAGTACCTTTCTGGTGAACTTAACATGAAGTTCTTCTTTGCATTATCCATGCGGTTAAAATTGTAAGCAAATTGCTATGAGAAAGAAGGTAGGATAAAGAAAATGACATCTCTTGAAATACACAAATGTATTATACTAGAATAATCACAGATGCATTATTCTTTCCCAAACTATATTTTTAAATATAATAATGCATTTAAATAGTGAAGCACAGATTAAATTCACTTTTATTTTCTCTACTTTTTACTTTCTTTTGCTTTAAGAGTAAAATGTTAAAATTTTTCTTTGAACATATCAGAATCTCGTTACAAGAGATCGCTGAGATAATGACACCTGCCAAGATCATATTTCGGAGGCACAAAGGTCATTGGTCTTATAATACCAGGGAAATATATTGTTATATCATCCATGCTATACCATATATACACTAAAGTCTTTCAGAAAACAAGTTTATAATACAGGATTCCAAAGGAATTGTGATAACTGCATTGACAATCTTACCAGCACTGACACCACCCATTTCATGTTCTGCAACCTGCTCTCTGTGTGCAAGAGTTCCCAATCTGTCTTTCACTGAACCTTCAGCTCTTTTGCCTACTCTTGCTGCAAGTTTGTTTTCCTCATCCAGTTTCCACCTGTCACATTCTCCATCACATCCCTGTTCGACCAATGCATCATAAAATGCTTACGCCATTGTGCTTTACTTATCCACATTTATCTTATATATATCCACATCTTTTAGTAACTCACATCTGTATTCCCTACACTCTTCCCTTTTTACCTGTATCTCTATTCCTTGCTTTCCTCTCACATCTTCTTTTCACTGTTTTCTCATGGAAATAAATACTTCAGGGAGTGAAGATCTGTAAAGTGTTTGTGATAATGAATTGCAACTGCAGGTACAATGCTGTTAAGCAACTGGACATTTACAATTAGCAATTGATTAGCTGACAATTATGCAGGTAAGTGAAACAGATGGCTGTGCTAATCATATGCAAGAGCTGCATACATTCGTTTCTTCCATTTCTGCGTACAACAAAATTGACTAGACTTTTTCCCCCCACTCTGTAGAAAATCCCTTGCAATTTTGAAATTGAGTAAATAGTTTGCAAAATGTACCACTCTACTTCAACACAAAAAAGATAAATCATACAGAGCCTCACCTCACTTTGCTGTATCAGACTGTGCAGGTAATAACACTGAAGGTGAAAAGCCATGTGTAAATGTTTTGATAACATTCTGCCCTACCTACAGCTTGAGGAGAGTTAGGCAGCTGCTTAATTTCAAACCAATGAGCATTGCATGTGTCCTTATGAAAAATAAATTAATGTATGCAGTTACCCTAGCATCTGTCCCTGCTCCTGCTGAAGTCAGTGAGGAAACTTCTGCCAAGTTCTGTGGAAATAGGTTCAAGCCCTTAATATTATCCATTATAGTTATTGTTATTCACAGGTCTGTGTTGATTAACTGCCTCCAAAAAAAAAGGAGAGAACAAAGCATAGAAATAATTGTTTTAAATGAAATATGCTGATCCTAGATTCTGAAGTATGCACACATAGCTGATTAAATCCTGACATTGGCTTATACTAAGCAGTTACAGTGAAGTAAAAATTATGGCCTGAATATTTTTTTTTAAGAACACAAAGATAATTTAATTACATCTAAACTGTACAGGCACAACACTTGAAAAAATATCTATGTTAGCATTATTCAAATACTTGTTAATCTGAGAAAGTGTTTTAACAATGCCTGCTTCAGTAACAATGTGCTGGTTGACTCAATCTTTCAAGGAAATCTTTTCCTACTGAGCCAAACCACCAACTTTTTTACACTCTAATAGGTCAGATCAGATTCTTTAGTACCTCTCTATTGTGCAAGGGAGGCAGAAGAGTCCTAGTCCTCATGGTGGAACAGCAGCATGCTGCATCCAGTTTTCTTTTTAAATCAGCTTTTATAGAAATTAAATGCAATAAAACAAGTGTTTCTTATGTCCATTTAATGACCTGTAACTCAAAAAGCTGTTGAAACTATTATGCTGAAAAGTTTTTTTTGAGATTGTAAACTATGTTTTAGACCTGAATTTCTTCATTACCTTAAAAACTTCAGCTTTGAATGTAAATTATTAAAATAACTCTATTTTTCTGGTGAATATTTTTCTGACACATCCCTCTGGAATGAAGAAAACAACAGCACAGAAACTACTTCAAAAATGCCCTAACATTTAAATGTTATGATTTATAAAGTTATTCCATTCAGACATAAGCTAAAAGTTAAAAAATTTTTAGTTTTGTTATAAACACCGGGTTTTCATGAGCTTCTAAGAATTGTTCTATAATGTTCAGATCTGTTATTTCTGTGCTTTAGAGATGAAAATCTTAGATCAAATAACTAGGCACCTTATCTAGAAAGCCTGTATTTTAATATTCTCTTTGTCCGGCTATGTCCTCAGGTAAGTGACCTGCTCCTCCATACATGTTCTCTTCAAAGAAATATAAACTTTCTTCTTGAATTCCATTTTGTTGACAAATCAGATGTTTGGAATCCATTTGAGGTTCATAGATCTATTCAAGTTTATACCAGCTGAGCAACTGACCCTAATCCTCCATCCCTCAGTTTATCTGAAAGTAAAAGACTTCTTTTCACACACCAGTTAAGTCTGCTAAGTGACAACAGTGTATTTATCCACCACGTCATTTACAAAACCCAAGTGTTTAAAATTGAGGAAATGAAATGTAAAGGATGCCATAAATCTTAGCATTCAGAAGGAATCTGAACCAACTCTTACTGAAATCCACATGAGTCTTTCCACTTATTTTAGTCAGAGCTGGACTCAGTCCATAATAAACAAGTATTTTGTCAAATGTATGGCCAGATATGCCACTAAGGGATGATGATCTATGCACGTGACTGGCCTAATGTGACAGCAGCAGTAGCAAGAGGATGTAGTGTTCTAGACATTTGGTGTAAATACAAACTCCATGGAGAGCTCAGGAAAAATTGCTGTAGTCAAAAAGTACCATTTCCCAAGTGTGGGTATCACCTGCCTTTTTCTTCTCTGATTTATAGTTTTGCACTACTTGTTCAGATCAAAGGATATGAAACACAAGGGTGAAAGGCTGGCACTTGTTTCTTCTCACTCACCTAGAGTCCTTATTATCAAAGGTATGAATAGTCTATCACTTTTCACTACCTGTAATCTATGTAGTTCATAACTTGTCAGTGAAATAAGGGCTAGGTTTTTTTCAAGCCTTTGAATAAATACACAACTATTTAGTAAAAAAAATTGTAGCATAATATGTAAGAAAGTAATTCACATTTCTCATTTATTAAGTATTCAGTTATTTTAAAGCCACAGAACCATAGCATTCTTGTAATAGCTTTATGTGAGGCATTCCTATTCAAAATTAGCAATAATGAAGCATACGTACTCTACACAGCTTGCAAGCACACGCTAACTTTAAACATCTAACAATAACTTACCTTAACATTTTAAATCTTAGTAGAAGCTTTTCAGCCTTATTCATTCTATTGCATGGCAAACACTTGTTACCATGATTAAGGAAAAAGGATTTGAAGGACTCTGAGCTTATCTCTTCTGAGGGAGAGTAATTATTCCACTTTTATTTTTTCTTAAATATTGTTTTTTAAGTCATTAACTTTTCTAAATTTAAATAATACAGATATGACTAAAACAGACTAGAAACACGCAAGCAGGACTCAATTTCATAGCAAAAAGTTTAGTCTGTACATTTAGATTGGATTTCTAGTGGCACAAAGCTCTTTAATGAGAGAAGCAACAGGAGAAGTCACCTTAGAAATGTCACTAAAATGCAGTTGATCCAAACCTGTAAGCCTGTCAAAAAGGATATCAAAGAAACTTATATCAGACTTTGACAAAATTAGTCCACCATAACTTAAATTACACAGACCTAAAGACCCCATTTTTCTACAGTAATCTTGCAAAATATGATTTTCTTACATTCACATTGCTAAAATGTATTTACGTATTTTTTTTCTTCCTTTTCTTGGTAAACTGCTAAGGGGTTCAGTATACTCTCAATTTTCATGATTTTTCTTGAAGAAAAAGCTAATAATTAGGAAAGATAAAAGGAATAAGAAATTCTCCAGAAGTGTTTGCATAATAGTACAATTAAATGATTATAGAACAGATATCTTATAGGAGCATTCCAACTGGTTTTATTTATCCAGACAATAGAGGTGTCTTAAGGCTATGATCTTCAACACTGAAACAGATATATCCAGGAGAATAACAGATACTATCACAATATGCTGAAGAATTCTTTTTTTTCTCATGCAAATGGCCAGTATGTTAGATACAGCTTATACAACAGGAAACCCAGTAATTTCCTTAAGAAATAAAATAAATTTAGTCCCTGGAAATACTTATAGTTTTATTATTGCTTTGATACAATCAGTGAGACAAAAAGAGAAGGTGATGCAACATATATGTTCATTTTATTTTCAACTTGCTTACCTCCCATCTGATTCCTGGTTTTATATATTCAACATATGAGCTCTTGCTCAGCACTACAGGCTACAGCTTGCTCTTTAAACCCATATACAATGTATATTGTGTTGTGTGTTAAGCCTGATCTAGAGCAAAAAACCATTTTTGCCTATTTGAACCCAAACTATAATCTTGAAGCACTCACTGGACATAGAGCCAGACTTTTGGTGCATTGGTTGGCTAGCTCTTGTCATGAATTTTAATGGTGAAAAAATTGCATCTGTTCCTAACTGCCTTTCAGCTGTTAGTCACTGCTGCATAGCTGATACCAGAAACAGATGGGGAAGAGGAGAGTTACTCTTTTTGTAATCAGTTAGCGAACTCAGCTGGGACAACAGTTTGTGAAATAAATGGCAGTGCTTCTCTGTGCTTGACCTCAATCGCAATCTCAACATCCGGTGAAGAGTATCTGAGATGGCTCTGATTGTTTATACAGAGCTGTACTTCAGCTGATAGGCCTCAGTGGAGATGGCATGGTTTTGCATGGAATTAGTCCTTTTGTAGCAGTTTCTGTATATATGGAGCAATTAATCTGCAATCCAGATAAACTATCCATACCAATTTGTACGTGCTCATACCTGAGAGGGTCTAGATATACTCGTTCAAATGAGTACGTATGTACAATAAACAAGATACTTAGCATTATTTATATTTAGGTTTTTCTGAATTCTAACCAGATCTATTTAGTTTCTAGATACTGTGATGAATGATACTCATTCTGCTGTTGTGTGTCTTTTGTTCAAAGGGAACACCTAGAAAGCGGAGAAGAAAGTTGTCTGTTGAATTTTTCAGATGTTGTACTGTATAACACTCTGGAGAATAGAAAGAACCCTCTGAAAGGAAGAGAGAGATTAGTCCTCTGCTGAGAACAAATGAGCATGGAACATTACTTTGGGTAAAGAAATTTACAAAGCTTGGTGTCATGAGAGGTGGCAGAACAAAAGACTGGTGATTACATATTCTCAACTTGAACATAGAAACTTTTTTGGTAAGTCTAGAGAGAACTCTGCAATGTTTTACAACTTAGAAACCAATCAAAGGGTTTCTGGAATGATATTATGTCTTCTGGAAAGGTAACAGTAAGTAAAAGGGAGACTTAGGTATGAATCTTTGCTATTTTGTCTTACTCAAAATTCTCTCTATTCTAAATTCATTGTGCAAGCTATGCTCACATTTAGCCTATCTTTGCAGTTTTTTCTATATTTTTTGTACAAGAAAGCTTTAGGTATCCTCCTCTGAAAATGCTGTTACATTTGAATCCCTGTACAGCTGTGTCAGACAGGAGAATGCATACTTGTAAACAACCCTAAACCTGAGACCATAACCTACAGGATGGGAAGGACTAGATTAACATTTTCAAAGTAACCTCTGAAAGATCTCTCTAGGCGAAAGCTTTTGTCATGAAGTTTAAATATATTTAAGTGATATCTCAAAACATTAAACGACAGTTTGAAGAAAAGGTTAGTTTCAAGTATAGTGTTTTTTTTTGGTAAGTCTCTCCCATTAACAAATCAAGAATTTATCTTCTTTGTTTATTTGGTGCTGTATCACCCTCTAAAAAAAAGTTTTTCAGAATATCTGATCTGAATTTCCAAGCTTCATTAAGTGAGTTTTGCTCTTCGTTGTATCAAAACTTTGTTACACATTATTATAAACACCTTGACTGCCTCATACTATTAACAGTCTTTTAAGCAGTTTTAATCTGCTATTAGCTCACTTTGGTAAGTAAGCTCAGCTTCCACAACTTGTCCTTTTAGCCCATGGAGTCTAACACCCTAACAGTCTTTGCAGGCATCTGTTGGACCTTCTCCCTTTTTCAGAAGCCCTATGGAACAGGGGACTGGGCCAAAACTAGGTACATTTTTTTTCAGATGGAGCTTCACCAATACTAAATTGATGTAACCATAACTTTCCTCAGTCTGCTGGCAATTGTCCTCATAACATAGTCCAGTACGTGATGTGCCTCACTCGTGATGAGAGTGCATCCTTGCTTTACAGGATATCCCTTGAAGATGCATGGGATATGTTCCGTCCTAAATGAAGTGCCTCAAAACTCAGGGTAATTTTAGACTGAGGCTTTCATAACAGTCACCTTAACTATTGCCTTAAATTAAAATAATTCATAGGATGCATTCTGTGCCATTATCCAGGTAACTGGAAAAAGTGTTTGACAAAAATGGGGCCCCGTAGCAATACTAATGTACCCTGCTGATAATCCATCTGTGCTTACATTATTTCACTTGACATATGCCTTAAATTTGATAACATTATTAATGGTTTGCCTTTGAAGGTATCAATTACATTTTTGTAAGCATGTTATTATTAGTTTGTGGATTGGGGAGGGTTAGTTTTTTTCTTTTGTTTGTGTTTTGTTGTGGATGTTTGTTTTTTTTGCTTTAATTAACTTATTTCTTATCTAGCCAAAGACATTTTGTTGCCAAAGATATTTTATTATGTTCTCTTTCAGTTGGAAAGTCATTTCCTCTACAATCACAACCTCTTCTTTTTACAAGATATCTTTTCTCCCTGACTTGATAATGTCTTTAATTATCTCTGTGGTCTTTAGGACTCAGCCTTGGGAAGAGCAGTTTCAGCTTCCATGTTACTTGTCGTTACTTCTGTCTAAACTTGAACTGTCTTTGAGAAGAATGATTGGCCATTTGGTCTATAGGTCCCTTTCACAGGAGGACTTAGAGGTACATCATAGACTTAAAAAAGATATTTTGAAGTTAAATATTAATTTGGGCTTCCTACTTCCTTATAAGATAACTTAAATTGTCATGAAAACCAAGAAATCCCCCTAATTGGTACTGCAGGGCAAATCAAGGCAAGCTGAAAAAGTCAGACTGGATTCTTTGTTTGTCTTCCATCACTGTTGCCTGTGAAGGTTTTGACAGTTAGACAAAACCTTCTTCAGCATAGACACTCACTTGTAACTTGGTAGGCTTAACAAATACACTATTAAGGTATTTAACCATTTCCTAGTAGTATTGTATTTGATGCCCTAAAAAGTGTTTAAACTGAAGTTTGAACAATGCATGCACATGATAGGGATTATAAACTGATTTCTTAAAGTCTCTTTTCAAAGTACAATAACAATTCAATGTATGACTTAATTTGTCCTATGATCTATTCCTAAAAATAAAACTTCAGATTAATGCTTTGTTCAAAGGGTTTGTATCTGAGTCATGCGTTACATAATTGCTTATAAAGTACTTGGGAATTTTTAGATGGGAAATGCATTTATCAACTCTACTTTTGGATAATTGGGCATGTTGGCCTTTGCTGCAAGTTCACAATATAATGTTTTCTGGTACAGTTGTCTGAATTGCATTATACTATTTTTTTGTATAGATTTGTAGAGGATTTGACTTAGACTGACAGTTTGCCTAGACACTGAACATAGTTTGGTGGCTTCTACTCTATTGTAGTTATGTATACATTATTCACACATATTATGAAAGCAGTGTATTTCCCTCAGATAACTACATTATATGTTGGTTCTTTCCATGCAGCAGGGTTTACATTTGGTTTAGGGAAACTACTGTTCCCTACACCATAAAAATTTTTCCCCAGTTTCCCCAATTTTTTCAGTGATTTATCAATAAAATTTGTATAGAATGAGGAAGGGAGTACTTAATCTACAATATTTATCGTAGATGTAGTGAAATATAATTTCATTAACATAATATAATTCTGCAGGATTAGCGAGTTAGCCCCTTGACTTCAAAAAAAATCTATTTTGTGTGTTTTTTTATTTTGATTTCCTACTACTTTATGTTTTCAATTCCAAGCTATTTATTTATTTCAAGTCTTCAGAGGTTTGCAGGAGCAAACATTCTTTTACTATCACACTTGGGAAACTTTTCCTTTGTGACAGATTTATCTTGTTCTTTGGGTAGTACAGTATGTACTTGCTTAACCCAAATTCTCTCTCTTTTACCTTACACCTGTTTACTGTGTGGCAAATTCTTTTTTTGGTAACAAGTTCAAATTTGCAGTGAAGAACCCCCCAGAGCCAAAACTATATAAAAGCACATGAGACAGTATACATTTCAAACAATTTTTTTTTAAGACTGTCATACACATGCAATGTTACTGAAGGAACACAAAGAAGTTTTCTACTTTTGTATTTGTTTCTCTGGTGATCACGACAAATAGCTCACTACCAATTCATTTCTGTGCATTGTAATTTCAAGGTCCTCCAAGAAACGATAGTCCACCTTTAAGAGGATATGAGAAGTGAGTGGTAAATAGTGTCAAAATAAAACTCTATTGAGTACAATGTTTATGCACCATGCTCAGATACAAATCGTTTGTGATTACACATTTTTAAAAAGGGATTTTAAATAGTTTGGATATTATGTAAGTTTTTCCTTTACTATTCACATTTTTATGGATTGTGAGGGGCAAAATAATATGTATTGATGATAGAATTGCAGAGCTGGTTAAAATTACAAAGTATTTTGGGACGAGAAGCTACTTGTTACTAAGGACCTGATTTACATTTTTGGTTCCACATATGCAATCTCCCACTCATTTG
>NW_020956502.1:0-1782 GCF_003031625.1 Empidonax traillii
CAGCTCCTTCGCTCCCGGCTCCTGCATTTCCATACACGCGGTTGGTGGGCTTGGGCAGAGACTGCCTGAAATGCACAGTAAGTTTGAAGGCAAAATAGCAGTCAAAGCAGAGCATTTCATCTCCTTTTCCTCTTAAATTTATGTCTAAGTATATAAGTTTAAATGCAAAGGATACAGAAGGCAGCTGAGGAAGACATCCGCTAAACATCCACTGAAAACTGGGGCCATAATCAGTCACATTTCAATGGGAGGCAAAAACCCAAGTTGTTTTGGAAACCTGTGGAAAATACTTCTAGTGCTGCTCTTTCTTCATCAGCCAAAATGTCTGTTTTCTGTTCACTTTTCATACCTGTTTTACAGCATTACCTGCTGTGAACCCGCCGGCTATTCCCCCCTCAGGAGCCAATTTCCTGACAGAACTACTTTGCTTATCAGTTTCCTGTGGAAGATGCTGAAGACAAATATAGATACAAATATAGAGACAGATACAAACAGAGATATCCACACCCTTGTGCACACACACACACACAGTGATGCCGTTGTAGACAGACATGTACAACAGCACCACGAAAGGAGGAATTTGCTCCTTCTGTCGTAAGAATTAGGTAATGCACAGCATGAGGTGTTTTTGGAGGTGTCTGGGGAATGCTGAAAGTGCCGTGAGCAGCCCACTTATTTTTAATTTTTGAGTCACTCTCTGGGAGCCCCGAGGGATCGTGGACACGGGGATGACGTTGGTGGCCACGTGCCGGCAGTGCCAGGACTCACTTGGTGCTTCAGTTTGCCCCGTACGGGACCAGGGGCACCAAAATCTCCTGGGATCCCTCTCTGACCTGGCACATCTGTTTTGTCACTGAAACCTCACAGCTGGCTTCCCCTGGAAGCCGTGTATGAAGTGAACAAGGACTGTGTGGGGAGCAAGACCCCCCCTGAGGTGCCATCAGTGGTGGTGAGCAGGGTCCTGCAAGAGGTGCCCTCAGGCTGTGGAAGCTCCTCCACAGCTCAGGCAGGAGCAGGGGTTCTCTCTGGGGTGTGTGGCATCATAGAATCATGGAATGGTTTGGGTTGGAAGGGAACTTAAAGCCCATCCAGTGCCACCCCCTGCCATGGGCAGGGACACCTTCCACCAGCCCAGGTTGCTCCAAACCCCGTCCAGCCTGGCCTTGGACACTTCCAGGGATCCAGGGGCAGCCACAGCTTCTCTGGGCAACCTGTGCCAGTGTTTTACCACCTTAGGGTAAAAAACTTTCTTATATCTAATCTAAACTGACCCTCCTTCAGTTTAAAATGTTTTCCCCTTGTCCTACCACATCTCCCTAGTGTGTGTCAAGGATTGCTGAGTGTGGGTTGGGACACTGGAATGGGCTCTGCCTGCAGAGCATTGGGTGAATTTGGGTGTCAGTGGAAAGAGGGGTCCCTGCTGGCTCTGGGGCAGCTCCTTGGCAGGCCCATGGCCCTACGTGTTTAAGAGTGGCCTGTGCTTGTTTTTGTCTCGTGCTCTGCGAGGAGGGAATTTGGCAGTGGGGAAAAACAAACCCTGTGGTACCCTCAGCACCTCCACCTGCCGGGGGCTTGTAGGACTGTGCTGTTCCCCCAGTGAGCACGGTCTGGGATGGGAATCCTGACCCAACACACGGAGCAGAGCTCGTGTGCTCCCGTGGAAACAGGAGTGGGCAGCGGTGGCTCCGAGAGAACCCTCTGCAATCACCGCGCTCCCCGTTCCAGAGGCAGATCCAGATCCAGAGGCAGATCCAGAGGCAGATCCAGAGGCAGAGGCAGATC
>NW_020956502.1:2689-6070 GCF_003031625.1 Empidonax traillii
AGGCAGATCCAGAGGCAGAGGCAGATCCAGAGGCAGATCCGGAGGCAGAGGCAGATCCGGAGGCAGATCCAGAGGCAGATCCGGAGGCAGATCCGGAGGCAGATCCAGAGGCAGATCCAGAGGCAGAGGCAGTGGCACTGCTGTCACCTGTGAGGAAGGACATGTGTTACTGGAGAAGGCTGGGAACCAGCAGGGTTTGCCATGGGAGAAGTGCTGTGGTTATCTGGCCTGTCAAAACAGGGGGCAGGCCTTGGGCCATGGCAGAGCTGCCTTTGCCATCGGCCGCTTGTTTGTGGTCAGAAAACCCAATTATTGTTTGCTTACAGCAAGCTTTGGAGTTGCTTCTGCAAATAAGAAGGCTTCAGGTCAAATTCTTTTCTTTGAAAAGTTTCCAGGGTAAATTATCCCAGCGGTGTGGGAGCAATTTCCTATTGATTATCTGGAATTGCTGCGAGGCCAGCATGTCCACAGCGAGTGTCTGCACAGACTGTGGCTCTCATGGGGGACAGAGGGGATGGGAGCAGGTTCTGATGGGTGCAGTGACACTGTGGTTAATGTGTGTGATCATGGGCTGGAGTTGGTCATGCCAGGGCTAGGCAGGTGATTGGAAAGGATCCTTAAATCCTCGAATCATGGAATGGTTTGGGTTGGAAGGGATCTTTCTCGTTCCACCCCCTGCCATGGGCAGAGATACCTTCTACCTGTCCAGGTTGCTCAAAGGATGGGGCTAAATCCCCTCCTCTGGCAGGGTTTGCATTTGCTTGTTTTTGGTTGTTCCTACCAACCTATTAGAAGGTTCAGAACTCAGGAAACGATCTCCTGATTTGTGGATTCTCCCCTTGTATTCCCATTAGTTAAAGGCACTGTGTCACTTCACGACTCTCTAAAGTCGACTCAGATTTTTTGCAGCACCTTCACCATGCCAAGAGATGTTTTCCTTGTGCCCCAGCCAATGCCAGCAGAGCTCTGCCAGCTGCTGTCTGAGCCCAGGAGAAAGGCAAACCCTCCTTCCTCGGTCCCCACAGGAAGGAACCCACACTTGAAACATTTTTGGAGCTGCCACATAAGCACAGCAGCACCTTAAGCAGGCCAGGTTCCGTGCCTGGGGGCGGGAGCAGCCCGGAGGATGGAGCAGCAGGAGCCCCGTGGCTGCCAGAGCTTTTTTGCTTGGTGAGGAAGAGGAGCGTGAAGGGCAGCAGGGCAGGGCACGCGAGCTGGCTCCGTGTGGGAACATGTTCAGTGGGACTCACAGACATGAAAGCTTTTTGTTGTTGTGCTGGGATGAGTGGTTGGAATGGCAGAGAGAAAGTCCCCAGTGCTGTGTGTCACCGCCAGCTCACTGAGCTGTGCTCCTGTCGGTGGATGAAACACTGATGCTTCTGGAAAACAAAAATAAAAAACTGAAAGTGAAGTGGAATGTCACAAAATGTGTCGCCCCAGCAGTGTGTTTGCCTGTGTGGTTTGTGTCAGGGTGCCAGAGAGTGCTGGGGCAGAGCGCAGTGGGCGGCACTGGCAGGAGATGCACCAGGCCTTTGGAGCTCAGCTCCTTCCTCTCCAGAAAAGAAAGCCTTTGGAAGTGTGTTTCCTTCCAGAGGGCAGGGTTAGATGGGATATTGGGAAGAAATCCTTGGCTATTGGGGTGATGAGGCCACAGGTTGTCCAGAGGAGCTGTGCCCCATCCCTGAAAGTGTTCCAGGCCAGGTCAGATGGGGCTTGGAGCAACCTGGGATAGTTGTCCCTGCCCACGGCAGGGGGGTGGGATGGGATGAGATCCCTTCCAACCCAAACCATTCTGAGGTTCGATAATTCTATCTGCAAAAAATGCCTGCTCCTGATAGTCTGAGGTTTTGTGCTTCGGGTGCTGGCAGAGAAAAGCTCTTTATTTTCCTAAGCAAAACCTGCATTTCTCCAACTGCAAAGAGTGATGCAGTGGGATCCCAGGGAGCAGCTGGGTGCTTTGTTCCTCCTGCATCATTGTTCTAAAGCTGCAGGCCCTCCTCTGCCCTTAATTACACTTTGGCAATTACTGTCCGAGCGCATCACCTTCACCGGTGCCGTTGTCTTCGGCCGCAGGAGCAACTTGGCAGCTGAAATTTCGTAAGGAATTCAGTTAATTCTGCACACACAGAATGCAAGATGCTGTCGTGTTTCCTCTGGCTTGTTATGTGTGAGGGCCACGGGGGTAAAATCCAGGAAAATCTGATTTTCCTCAGCAAAGTCAGCGGCTGTCGCTGCAGATCCCATCAGAGCTGCGCTACCCACCACGACGGGGCCGCTTTTATGTAACCACTGGGCAGGGCAGAGCTGTGCTTCCAGCCACAGGATCAGCTTTGTGCTTCCACTAGCACAGGATCCCAGTTCTCCTTACGGAAACCAGGGGGTGTTCATTTTCCCAAACTGTCCAGTCTCTGGTCCTGGCCAGGAAAAGTCGATGCAAGTGGAAGCTGCTCCTCTGTGGACGAGGGAACAGACTGAAAACCTGCCTGGTTCTGGAGGATGTACTTTGTGCTGGGGAAATGGGAAGGCTGGGAAATCCCTCCTGGAGAGGCAGAGGCACTGCAGGGCTGGGAGCCATGGGCTGGCTCTGATTTTGTCCCAACAATCTGAAGACACTCTCTGTGGCTGTTTGAGCCGGGAGCCTCCGGACGGGTTCGATCCCTCCGGAGCTGAGTGAACGCTGAGTCCCATTTTCCTTCCCTGGAGAGCCAGTTCTCCGCACTGAGCAGCTCACTGGAAATTCAAGGTTTACATATGTTTTAGTCTTTCCTGTCTGGCAGTGAAGAACACCAGCCCTGGACTCCTGAGCAGGCAGAAAGCCTGTGGATGGGTCAGGATGCTGCAGGAGGGGGGTCAGGTACCTGCATCTCACCAGACAGACGAGATGCTTTCAAAAATGATAATTAACAGCAGCTCCCATGGCCAGTGAGGCCTCAGCTCATTAATATGGGCCGTCAGGATGTGATCAATGCTGCAGCAGGAAATAGAATATTTTGGCTGCATAGTGTCTGTTACTGAAGATTTTAATTATAGTGGCATATCTGTCATATTGATGAGGGGCTCGTATTTTCCAGAGGGTTTGTAGTGGCTTTTTCGGGTCGTGTTGGCTTTTACCCTGGCACACAGGATGGGATCCCAAGGGAACTGTCCATCCAGCTGCCATCCAGCTGGGTTTTCTTCTTTAATAAAAAAAGACAAAAATTGAGTCAGCCATTCTGGAGCTGGAGAGAGGCTTTAGGAATATATAGACCAGGCAGTTTGTAGGAATTGCAACAACCCCTCATACATTTAGCTCATGGAGTGGACAGTATATTGGGACCAAGGAAAAAAGCTGGAATTCAATAGAGTTATGTTTGAAAAACAGATAATAAACATGCTGAGCAG
>NW_020956502.1:6966-38285 GCF_003031625.1 Empidonax traillii
GTCAGCCATTCTGGAGCTGGAGAGAGGCTTTAGGAATATATAGACCAGGCAGTTTGTAGGAATTGCAACAACCCCTCATACATTTAGCTCATGGAGTGGACAGTATATTGGGACCAAGGAAAAAAGCTGGAATTCAATAGAGTTATGTTTGAAAAACAGATAATAAACATGCTGAGCAGGTACTTTTCATGAATCGATTTAGTTCTCATTAGGCTTGCACTGTATAGTTTGCTGACTAATATTTCTGGCTTGCAAGTAAGAACGGCTTTCCAAAGGAAATATGGAATGAGAACAGGGTGTTTTTGGGACCTGAAAACCTGGAGCTCCTGGGGCCATTGGAAAAGGAGAGATGTGAGGGCAACAGAAACACAGGAGCAGAGGGGAGGGCTGGGCTTGGAGGGGCAGTGGGACAGGGCAGTGGAGGTGTGATGGATATTGGAAGTGTCCCTCACTGTGCCAGTCCATCCTCCATCTGTGCAGGGATTCTGTGACCCCAGTGCCACAGAGATTACATCCGAACCAAGCCTCAGCTCATCCAAGATAACTCTCCTGGACCGAGGTCCCACCAAAATTTCAGCATTCCTGGGCTCTTCCTCAATATTAAGGTTCTTTTCCTCATCCTGAATGGACTTGTCCCCCTTCTGACCCTTGTAAGTGCTGTCCTTCCTTTCTCCCTCACAGCACTTATTCCCTGAGTGTTCACAGATTGGCATCATTCCCATTTGCAGGCTGATATGAACTCCCAAACCTGCAGGGAATGATTTCCCAGCCTGTCACCGTTTTTTGGGAGCGGCTCCTTGAGCCCACTGATGTGGCTTTAACTGCCTGGGACTTCTGCTTGGTGACAGATTTCTTCATCTGAGTTTTGGGATGAAGCCAAGGGTCCTTGGGGCCGTTCCTGGGGGTCAGGGGAGCTGGCAGCTGCCTCTGCCCTGCTGTGCTTGCAGGCAGGGGCAGGAGCTTGCACATCCCTGCGTGGTGCTCTGGTCCTGGCTGGGCACTGTGTCCCTCAGCCTGACACCTGGGGTTTGTTCTAGACACAAATAAGGTGATAATACCAAATTAATCTAACGTAGTGAGCCATAAACAGTGCTGCCAGGGATTCCTCCCTGCCCTGTGGGATGCTGCCCACTGCCAGCAGTAACACATGGGCCCCTGGGCAGAGTCCCCTGGAATGAAATAAATCCACAGGTAACGGGCTGGCAGGAGAGTGATGGGGCTGAGCCTTTCCCCAGTGCCAGCGAGTGGAGAGCGATCCCGCTTCCAGAGGGCTTTGTAATTAGCAGGTGGAATTTCGTTCCAGGATGTCACTGAGTGTAATGGGGAGCGATGGCTGAGGTGGTTTAGGCTGACTGGAAGGTCTGTGGGCGGTGTGTAATTCCCAGCTCTGCCGGGCTCTTCCCCAGACGTGTTTTTGGGGCTCGGCTAATCTCCGTGTCCGTGAGCTGATGCTGATGGGCCGTGTCACATCCCGCCCGTGTCCTGGGGGGAAAAGCCACCCAGAATGGCTCCAGCATGGGCTCCTGCTCAGGATGGGAGCTCCATAAATCCTCCTGGCAGGAGTGCCTGCGTGCTGACCCCCGCACACACTGCCTGGCTGGCTCAGCTTGCTTTGTTCCATGGATTTCTGTGGAGACAGACGAAAAGTCAATGTTGGGTGCAGCTGGAAGGGCTGGGATTGCCATGGGAACAGAGGAACAGGGCTGAGGGCAGGCAGGGGACACTGCCACCACCCAGGAGATGCCCTTGTGCCCACTGCCCTGCTGCTGCATCAGAGACAGCAGATGGAGCTTCACATCCAGCCCCTGGAAGTGATAACATAACCCACTGGTGTCAGTCCAGGTCCAGCTTTGTCCCAACCATGGGGCTCTGGGGACTCCTCTGTGGGCTCCTCAGGTCAGTGCCGCTGAGGCAGTTTAGAGCTGTGTGTTTGTTTATTTATTCCAAAAGTGCCACGTGGGTTATTTATTTGTGTACTGCCAGGTTTGTTTTTGCCTCTTTCATTTGTTATTGTAACACAAGCTGGATCCTTCTCCACGTGTCCAAAGGAGCCTGGAGCTCCTCTGCAATGGAGACAGGCTGGGAGAGACCTTAGAACCCCTTCCAGTGCCTAAAGGGGCTCCAAGAGAGCTTAAGAGAGACTTTGGACAAGAGTCTGAAGTGACAGGACAAGGGGAAATGGTTCCTACTGCCAGAGGGCAGGGTTAGATGGGATAGTGGGAAGGAAGGGTGGGCAGGCCCTGGCACAGGTTGCCCAGAGAAGCTGTGGCTGCCCCTGGATCCCTGGAAGTGTCCCAGGCCAGGTTGGACGGGGCTTGGAGCAACCTGGGCTAATGGAAGGTGTCCCTGCCCATGACAGGGGGTGGGATGAGATGAGCTTTAAGGTCCCTCCCAACCCAAACCGTTCCATGATTTCATGATCTGGAGCAGCTTCCTGGGCAGGCTGGTGCTGGTCCAGACCGTGCTGGCAGTGTAGGTGTGTCGGTGTTGCTGAGGGAGCATTCCCATTCCTGCTGTTTTCCCAGTGTCCAGGGAAGGAAATACGGGGCCGTGTGGCTGCTGCTCTTTCCAAGTGAGCAACCTGGCATGAACAGCCCTTACTCGGGGCACAGGGAGGGGGAGTGCTTTGGAACCGTTCTTACTGGTGTGCTTGGGAACAAACATCCCCTGATAAACTACAGAAGCCAGAAGAGACTCTTCTGAATGCACTCCATTCTCCTCTAAGTGCTGCAATTATCCTGGTCTTTGTTTGGAGTGTCAGTGAGCCACGGGATACGCTGCTCTGGCCTTTGGCATCCCTGGCTGAGGGAAGGGCTGAGGGGCGGTGGAGCTTGGCACAAGAACAGATTCACTCAAGCCCTTCAAATATTTATGGCCTTGCAATCCATACACATTTTAAGTGTATTTGACATCCTCCTGCACTGCTCTTGCTCACGGAGAGGCTCCGGAGAGCCTCTGCCCAGCTGTGAGGGTGCCTGCAGGTGGCCGTGGGTCCTGGGGGTGTTTTGTAGGTGAGATTTAGGAGGGATCCATAAATTCTGTTCCTAGAGAGCTCCTCGGTGTGAGGAGGGGCTTTGCACAGCCAGTGGATTGGGATGCAGAATACTGGGATGTGGGATACCTGGCAGTGGTGGACCTGGCAGCAACCCCAGCTGCTCGGAAGGGACAAAAAAAAGAGTCAGTTTTAACAAGCCCGTTGCCTTCCTGCTGGAGGGATAATTCTTGTCAATCTGCCACTTTTTACTGTGATGTGCTAAAAATAGAGCACAATTTCCAGGCAGCAGTCACACATCCTGTGGTCGTAATGAGCTCTTAAGGTAATTACCTTTGGTGGGAAAGAGCTGCAGACAGGGTGTGTTCAGCTGGCAGAGGGAAGGTTGGCAAGAACTGGGTCTGTGCTCCCGTTAAAGGGCAGCATCCCACAGCAGGGAAGTGAGGGGGCCACAGGAGAGCTGGAGAGGGGATTGGGACCAGGGCCTGGAGGGACAGGACAAGGGGGAATGGCTTCCCACTGTCAGAGGGCAGGGATAGATGGGATATTGGGAAGGAAATCCTGGCTGGGAGGGTGGGCAGGCCCTGGCACAGGTTGCCCAGAGAAGCTGTGGCTGCCCCTGGATCCCTGGAAGTGTCCAAGGCCAGGTTGGACAGGGCTTGGAGCAACCTGGGACAGTGGAAGGTGTCTCTGCCCATGGCAGGGGGTGGGATGGGATGAGCTTTGGAGTCCCTTCAGTGCAAACCATTCTGGGATTCTCTGACAGGCAAATGTCATCCTGGGAGGTGGCAGCCATCAGCAGTCCACACAGACACCTGCTTTCTTCCCATGTGTGAAATAGTCATAGAATCACAGAATCCTGGAATGGTTTGTGTTGGAAGGGACCTTAAATCCCATCCCATCCCACCCCCTGCCATGGGCAGGGACACCTTCCACCAGCCCAGGTTGCTCCAAACCCCGTCCAGCCTGGCCTGGGACACTTCCAGGATCCAGGGGCAGCCACAGCTTCTGTGCCAGGGCCTCCCCACGCTCACAGGGAACAATTTGTAATAAAAGAATCGTTCAATCTATTTAATTTCTTCAGAGCCACATTTTAAAGTGCTGCTCCGTAGCTGGGGGTTATCTTAACAGGAATTATGATCTAGACTGAGAAAGTGCACTGTGCCACCCCCTGTCCAGCTTTGCCCTCCCAGAGGTTGTC
Organism: Empidonax traillii; assembly: GCF_003031625.1. Classification (NCBI taxonomy): domain Eukaryota; kingdom Metazoa; phylum Chordata; class Aves; order Passeriformes; family Tyrannidae; genus Empidonax; species Empidonax traillii. Next base: position 11,160 of record NW_020956502.1, read on the forward strand.
CTGAAAGCCACCACTGCCCTGGGCATCCTCTCTCCCTGCCAGCTCCTGATGCCGAGGGGCAGCCAGGGGGGGCAGGTAGGGATTGGACCCACCTTTTCCCCGCTTAGGCTTTGCTCTCCCCGGGTCAATAAATAATCTCTCGGAGCACTGCGCTGCCCTCCAGCTCTGTAAATCAATTTACCGTGTTGCAGAGTATCCAGTGCTTGCATGAAATAGGTAAATTACATCTCCTGCTGTTCCATCTTCGTAACGAACTCGATACCATCTTAAGAGTATAAACCATGGAGAGCGTGTTTGCCTGGCTCGCTTCGCCGTTGTGTGGCAGAGGGGCTGAGCCCTCCCTGCAGTGCCTTTCCCGAGCCTGTGTAATCCTGGGGCTTGTCTTTATCGCAGCCTCTGATGTAATTCCACAGTTACAGCCAGATTTATGTACCTGCAGCTCCCTCCCCACGCCGTGGGATGTGGCCTGGGGTTCTGCAGCCCCAGGTGTGCACGGTGTGACAAGGGGAGCAGCTTGGACAGCCGTAAATCCTGCTTTCTGGATTCCCTCAGCATTCCCTCAGCATTCCCTCAGCATTCCCTCAGCATTCCCTCAGCATTCCCTCAGCATCCCCTCAGCCTCCTGGCTTTTCCCCAGCGTGGCTCCATTAACCATGGATGGACAGACAGACACTCTGAGGAGCAGAGCCAGGGCAGTGGGAGCTGTGGGATGGACAGACAGACAGACACTCTGAGGAGCAGAGCTGTGGTGGGGGGAGATGTGGGATGGACAGACAGACACTCTGAGGTGGGATGGACAGACAGACACTCTGAGGTGGGATGGACAGATGGACACACTGGGGAGCAGAGCTGTGGTGACAGGCAGTGTTTAATGCCATCCTGTGGCCGGGAGCCTGGGGCAGAGTGGGATGCCCTTGTCCATCTCCATCTGTGGGTGTCCCCCAGCCTGTCCCCCAGCTTGGGGGGCTCTGCTGCCCTGGGGCTGGCGGGGCAGAACCCAGACCCGCAGTGGGAGCTCCAGGTGCTGTCCTGACGCTGCTGCAGCCACCGAGAGGGGTGTAAATCTCTGGCTGTGAGCAAAACGGTGCCTTCCTGCAATTAAAGCCTCTCCTGTGCAATATAAATATCATCACTGTAATAAAAGCAGAGGGGTCTGGTGCTGGCAGATAACAACTGCAGCAGGGGACCAGCGTGAGCAGAGCTGGAATGAGGGATGCTCGTGGTCCTCGCTGTTCAGGGGAGGTGGCAGTGGCTGTGCATGTTTTGAGTGTGAGGTCACAGGCCAGGACATCAAATTTTTATCTTTTAATTGGTTGACGCCGTATTCCATCAGCTTGGCTGGTGTGGGATTTCCCTGTAATTAATACTAATGAACATGTCTGTTGGAGAGGGCACTGGAAAGCTTTTCAGACAGTGCTGTTTTCTCCCTTAATTACCATATTGGTTTAGACCAGATCCCAAAAACACAATCTGCCCGTAGCTGAGGTGTGGAAGGGCTCTGGGCCAGGGGTGCTGGTGATGCCACAGTGTCCCTGTGTGGGGCTGTATTTGGGGGAACTGGTGGGGAATGGCCTTCTGCCTCCCTGAGGGAGCATCTCAGCTCAGTGGGACAGAGCAGAGCCCCATCACCTGCCACCCAAGAGCTCACTGGGGCTGTTGGCACTGCCCCAAAGCTGGGCTGGTGCCTGAACCCTGCTGTGCTGCTGGTGCTCCCCAGGGAGGCTGATCCTTGAGCTCCCTGTGCCCCCAGGCTCTCCAGTGCCTCAGGGTCTGCACCACCCCCTCTGTGTGGACCTCAGGGTGATGCTCTGCTCCTTGGGGTGATGCTGTGGTCCTCAGGTGATGCTCCCTTTGGTTGGCATTTGCAGGCTCCATGGGCACCCAGGGATGCTGCCAAGGATGTGCTTTGTCCATGATTGAGCAGTGGTGCCCCTGGGCACAGAGGAAGGTCTGCCCTGGTACCCAGCTAAAATTTGGGGGTGTTTCTGAAGGTGGCTGAGGTATGTGCATTGTCAGAGGCTTGAATTCAATCTCCAGCAGCCCAGAGCCTCTATTTCCTGTGCTAAACTGCAGCAGTGATAGACAGGGAGCAGTGGATCCTGGAGATAGGGAGCGCTTTGGGATTGTTTCTGTATCAGGTCTGATACAGCAACCTGCTGACAGAGAAAGGTGCTGCCTGGACTGCCAGGAGAGATCCCAATTCCAACTGCCAGGCAGAGCTTTCTTTTCCCTCCCCGTTCCCTCTGCATATTCCAGACACGCGATCCACACTGACCCTGCAGCCACCTTAATTTGTGAGTGGCTCAGAATGACAGGACTGCACTCCTCTGCCATTTACCCATCTATTTGTGTGGCGTAGGGACCCAATGGAGCGAGGAACGCCCGAGCTGGCGGCGCTGCAGGGCCCCAGCACAGCTCTGTGCCTGGGGACAGCTCTGCATTCCAGCCCTCTGCAGCCAGCCGGGGGTGGAGGGAGGGAGGGAGGGAGGGATGGAGGGATGGAGGGAGGGATGGAGGGAGGGAGGGAGGGAGGGAGGGATGGAGGGATGGAGGGAGGGATGGAGGGAGGGATAGAGGGAGGGATGGCCCCCATCCTGCCAGGGACCTCTGGTGCCCAGTGCTGTTTGTACCACGGGGACAGGGGCCTGTTGCGATCGGACGACGGCTGGTGGTTTTAAACTAAAAGGATGTCAAATGTAGATTAGATACAAGGGAGAAATTTTTAGTATGAGTGTGTTGAGGCCCTGGCACAGGTTGGCCAGAGAAGCTGTGGCTGCCCCTGGATCCCTGGAAGTGTCCCAGGCCAGGTTGGACAGAGCTTGGAGCAACCTGGGCTGGTGGAAGGTGTCCCTACTGATGGCAGAACAGACTAGACAACCTTTAAAGGTCCCTTCCAACTCAACCCATTCTGTGATTCTAGGACAGGATCCTGGAGAAATACTGTTTTGGACCCAGGGGTTGCAGCATCAGTCCCTGGCACAGGCAGGCCATGCCCAGGGTACCACCCTGGTGCAAACATCCCTGTTCCCTCAGGAAGGGGCTCAGACCCAGGAGCTCGTGGCATCAGAGCAGTTCCTTGCTGGGATCCTGGCTCAGCACTGATGTCCTGGAGCTCATGTGGCCTCTCAGCCCCTGGGAGGAGTGGAGCAAACCAGCACTTGTCTCTGGATGTGAGGGAACCCAGGCCTGGTAACCCACCAGAAACCCACTTTGGCTAAAGCACTGAGCCCAGAGGAGTGATTCCTCCTGGAACTCGGTTTGGTTGGTGCTGTGCCACCTCACTTCTTGTGCTGGAGAGTGAAATCCCCACCCAGCACGCCCCTGTGCAGCCAAGTGAAATGTGATTGCGTCGGCTAATCGGGGACTGACACAATTTGGGAAGTCCTTGGGGGTTTTTAAAGGGCAGGGATGTGCCATCCGGAACCGGCCCCGCGCGAGTCAGGCGGGCTGAGCCGCCTGGGCGAGGTCAGCTTGGTCTCTGCTCTGCTTTCCTGCTTCTCCAGGAAAAGCAACAGCTGGGGATGGATCCACATCTTCAAGGTGTAACTGAGGGGTAGAGTCTACTTTTCACAAGGGCATATAGTGACAGGACACGTGGAATACAGGTACCCATCTGCCTCCCCCTCTGGAGCAGCATCACCATGAGGGATCATCACTGCAAGGGGAGAAACTGCCCAGATTTAGATATAAAAATCTAAAAAAGTCCCCACCTGCAGAGCTGCCTCCAGCTCCAGGGGCCCCAACATCAGAAGGACGTGGAGCCGCTGGAGAGAGTCCAGAGGAGGCCACAGAGATGCTGCCAGGGCTGGAGCCCCTCTGCTCTGGAGCCAGGCTGGGACAGCTGGGGGGGCTCACCTGGAGAAGAGAAGGCTCCAGGGAGACCTGAGAGCCCCTTGCAGGGCCTAAAGGGGGAATTGGGGCTATTTAAGCCCAAATCCTGCAGAGTTGCCTGGGGTGGGAAGAGCATCCATGCTGCAGTGCATCTCCTTCAGAGGATCACACAGAGCAGCCCGTGGTTGCAGTTTTTTCCTGCTTTGTCAGCAATAACATCTCCTTGTGAAGAACTACAGCTCCAGGGAGTTTTCTAATATAGGAGTTTAAAAAAAACCCAACACAATCCAGGTCTGTGTGGTGTGTGCCAGGGCTGCTGGAGCAGGGGTGGCTGTCCCTGGCGTGGCCCTTGGGTTCAGGTCCGGGGCCAAAGGAGGAAAGGTGCCATCCACAGCACCATCACCAGGGGGATCAGACTGCACATGGGATGAGCTCCTCCTTGGCAGTGGCAGCTCAGAAAGGAATTGACACTGAGGGCTCAGAAAGGATGGACGCTGAGGAGGAGTCAGGAGCTGGTGGGACCAAAGGCTGTTTTCCAAGCACTGCCACAGGACTGGAATGGCCCGTGGTGTTCAAGCAGATCCATCAGCTGTCCCTGAGGTCAGGGATGAGGAACCTTCATACCTTTATTTCCCTGTCCCTTCTGTGTGCACCTGTAAATCACACTGGTCTGAGCCCCTTCACAGTTCTTGTAGCACAAATAATACGTCAGAAATAGAAAATGTAATCAGAATGCTTATTTTGGGTTAAATTAATCATAGAGTCATGGAATGGTTTGTGATGGGAGGGAACCTTAAATCTCATTCCACCCCCTGCCACGGGCAGGGATCCCTTCCGCTAGACCAGATTGCTCCAAGCCTTGTCCAGCCTGGTGTTGAAAATTCCAGAGATGGGGCAGCCACAAATTAGTGCAACAAATGAGTGCAATTAGCATTTCCCTCTCTGAGCCCACGAGGGTCCCACAGGTGTATTTCCATTTCTCCTCCCGCAGGTCTCCCGAATCATCCCTTTCCTTTAGCGGGGCCACGCTAATCCCATGTGAAACTCGCTCTGATGTGAGTAAGTGGAACAGACAGGCAGAAGCTTTTCTCCATTAAAGTGGAGGCGCAGAGCTCTGTGCACACAGCGAGTGTTATCACAGACATGATATCCCGGCGTTACGCGCTCTCGGGACACGCGGCGGGAGCAGCGCGGCCCAGGCGCTGCCTGCAAGTGAGGAGGATGATCTGGAGAGGGAAAGGGAGAGCTTGCCTCCCTCTGCTTTGGAAAAAAAAACCTCAGCCTTTTGTCCCGTGAGGGTCTCTGCTCTGACCTGAGCAGTCTGGTGTAACGCAGCTCATTTGGGTGGGATTTTTAAGGATTGATTGACCTGTGGTAGTGCTGCCACATCTGGGGAAGTCCCAGACAGGGCCTGGAGCACCCTGGTCTAGTGGAAGGTGTCCCTGCCCATCGGGGTGGGGGGTGGTCAGGCAGAAGCCCCCCCTGTGCAGGGTCCCCAGCACTGCTGAGTCCTGGGGGAAAGTGCATGGAAATAGGAGCAGAGTTCCTTCCCGGCTCAATGCCCACCTGGAGAGCTCCTCCTGTGAATCTCTGCAGTTAGCAGTGGATAAACACAGGTGAAATAAAACAACGTTTCATTTGGAATTCCCAGTGAAGACAAAGCCAGCACAGTGCAAGCAGAATTCTGCCATTAGGGCAGAATTCCAGCTCAGCATCCCTCCAGCTTCCAGCTCGGAGTCCCTCAGCCCCTTCACTGTGCTGAGCAGCAGATCTGGGGCCACTGCCCAGGACACACCAGCTTTCCCAGCAAACATTTCGATGCAGCTTTTTGGGATAAAGCCTGATGGATGCCCCTAGCAGCAGCAAACCCAAACAAGCTCTCTCAGCTCTGGTGTCTCCTGTAACTGCCCAAGGTCCTGGCAGGGCTGGGGTGGCTGCAGGTCCCGGTAATGCCTGTTCCTGCGGGCTTGCTGGAATCTTCAAGGTTGAAGAGCAGTTGCAGGAGCTCCTGGAGGGTGAAAGGCTGTCAGCCTGGATAAATATTAGAACGGCAAAGCGGGGAAGGAGGACCGAGAGTGAGCAGGGAGACCAAGAGAGAGGGGGAGGTTGCTGCAATTGGTGGGCCCCTGGGACGGTGCCTGAGAGCCTGAGAGCCTGAGAGCTGTGTTCACATCCAGCTCAGCTCACACAACCTCTCTGGGTGTCCAAGGGGGAAGGCTGGAGCGGCTCGTGGTCCAGTGGGTTGGGGTGGTCCTGCCTCCCACTGCCCATTGCTGTGGGGTCACTGGTACCCCCACTGGCAGTGGGGAGACACTGGGGTTGCTCTGGGAGGCTCTGCCAGGGCGGTTTTCCCGGGATGTGTCCAGCAGCTGAGGGGTTTGGGGCAGGATCCCCCTCACCCAGTGCAGCTCAGCAGTGCTCCAGTGATCTGTGCCACAGCAGGCAGCTGGTGACCTGCGCCCACTGGGAGCTGTGGGACTGGCTGGGCACCATCCCACACTCCTGGCATGGACACAACGGTCTCCTGGCTGGCACAGAACCCCCTGCTTTGGGATCTCACTGCCACAGACCCCAGCTCTCCTCACCTGGGGTCCAGCAGACACCTTGGAGCAGGGAATGCTCCCTTTCTGGTTTCCCTCTGAGGGACAGTGTAAAATGAGGAGTTAACACGGCAGTAAGCTTTGGAACTCTCCACCACCAGCAGCAGCTCGAATCATTAAGCCTGAAATAATTTTAATTGGATCCAGGATTCACAAGAGATTTTTTTGTGCCATGGTGGAGCTGGACTAGTTTCTCTGCTGTCACACCAGTCATTGGGGCAGGGAACAGAGGAGACTCCCTGCTCGGCATGACCTCTGAGGTGCTGAGTGTGTCTCAGCACCAAGCTGGGTTTAAAGACAGAGATAAATATTTTGTTTCTGATTTAAGTTCTTGGAAGAAATTCCCCAGTTTGTTGTGGTGACAGGCTCATGACATCTGCTCCCAGAGGCCAAAGGTGGGGGTCAGAGGTGGGGTGAACCCCCAGTTCTGTGGTGGTGGTTTGGGGATAAAAATTCAGTTAATTATTCCATGTGTCCCAAATAAAAATGAGGCATTTGTCTGTGCAAACAGATGGCAGATCCATGACCCTCACCCACATGGGCTTTCCAGGGAACGTGTCTTTAGAGCGCGTGGACTCCTTCAGAGGAGCCAGGAATTAATCAAACTGAGGTGATTCAGTGCAGTGACTTCACAGAGAGGTGGGGTGAAACATAAACATGAAAAATTCAATTTAAATGGACAGGCCTGAAGGCATTTGCAGCCCAGTGTGTCACAGCTCTCACTCCTGTGTCCCCTGGCTGAGGAGAGCCAGGAGGATCCTGCAGCTGTTACTGGGGTTACAGGAGGATGGGGGCATTCCTCTGGCCATGGCCTGATGGGGCTGGGGATGGTTTTCTACCAGCACAGCAGTAACCAGGGGCTGTTTTAAAATGTAGACAAAAAGTCCCAGAGGGCATCAGAGACTTAACTGTGTTTAAGGAGGACTTGGGTGTACAAACAGCACTTGGTATTTGCACAGTGATCCTACTCCTTGTTACAATTGGATGGTGTTTATAGAATCCTAATATCACAGAATCCTGGAATGGTCTGGGTGGGAAGGGACCTTAAAGCTCATCTCATTCCACCCCTGCCATGGGCAGGGACACCTTCCACCAGCCCAGGTTGCTCCAAGCCACTTCCAGCCTAGGCTGGAACGTTTCCAAGGATGGGGCAGCCACAGCTTCTCTGGGCAACCTGTGCCAGGGCCTGCCCACCCTCCCAGGGAACAATCCATGCTGGGATACAAGGAGAGGTGTGGCCAAAGCCCTGGGCAGGGTAAAACCCGAGATGCTCTGGCCCCTGGGAGGTTTTGGAGCTGTGCACAGTGGGAGCAGGGAGCGATCACAGGAGGGGGATGAGGTGGGGAGATCGTGGGGATCCAGGCCTGGAGGGAGCTCAGGAGGAGCAGGAGGGCAGGGCTGGCAGGGAGAGCGGTCTGGAGCTCTGGCAGAGTGGCAGGAGCACCGCGTGGGGTGCCGGGCCCAGCCCTGCCCTTGGCAGGCGGCTGCTGGCGAGAGCCCTTCGAGGAATCGCCGCCACACCGGGGCCGTGCCCTGCCCCTGCTGCAGCCACAGCCAGGGCTGCCCGGCACAGAGGGGCAACGGGAGATGGGCGATGGGGGGCAAATGCACCAGGGGAATCTGGGGACATTCATCACCGTGGCCCCTGTGCCCACGCGCCGCTTCCGCCCCTCACCAGGGTCTGGCACCAGGCAGCTCTTGCCAGGGCAGGGGTGCTGGCACAGAGGGGTCTGAGCCGTGGTGCCCTGGGCTCCAGGAAGGCTCGGAGGGCTCTGGCTGTGGAGCTCCATCCTCCAGCCTGCTTAGGCACTCGGGAACCTCGGCTCCCCTGGCACTGAGAGCAAGGACGGTCTGTGAGTGGGTTGTACGGCTGCAGAGCCGCTGCTGACGTCGCTGTTCTCCTCCCTGACAGACGCTGGCGGTGCCATCGGGTCACCCACCCTTTCAATGTTTAACGAGGTGCTTCAATATTTAATCACACGTCGCTGGCTGGGTGGCACAGGGACGCAGAGCTGCTTCTGCCCCGGCAGAAGAGGCTGGGGGCAGGAGGGTGTCCCCAGGAAGGCACATCCCCCTGCACTCCCTGCACTCCCTCAGCCCCCAGTCCTGGGCACAGCTTGCCCGTGGGAGCCACAGCTCCTCTGTTGGAGCCAGGCTGTTCCTCTGTGGGAACGTGGACTCGAGGCTGGCTCCACTGCCGAGCCTCCCTGCCTTGGAGCCCCCAGGGGGTGGCTGTGTCAGGATTATCCTTCCTGCTGCAGGAGTGAGGATCCCTGTGCTGCTCCCCAGGCAGGAGCTGAGCCGACCCCTTGGCACAGGCACCGCTCCAGCACGGGTGGGGCCAGGCTCTGTTGTGGGAGCTGTGGCCGCAGCTGGGCTGGCAGCTGATCCCAAAAACAGGATAAAAACAGCCACCACAGTCCAGAAAGTTGCAGATGGCCTGGAGCAGGGAATGCTGGAGCAAGGAGCTGCTCTCTGCTCGAGTCCAGCTGCAATGAGCACACAGCTGATAAGCCCCACTCCAAACCGGAGTGCATCCCACCAGGGGGCTCAGGGCATGGCAGGACCCCTGGGAGGCAGCACAGACTGGCATTCAGGGCACAGCAGGAAGGGGGCATTCTGCAGAACTCGAGAAAGAGAATCAAAATGGGCTTTGCAATCCAGCACAGCAGAGGGAAATAATACGGGAAAGGGAAACTGGAGGTCTGGGTTTGCTTCTGTAAAGAAGAGGGGGGAAGAAAAGATTGGAAGTGCAGGCTCCCATTCCTGTGGATGAAGGTAGTAACAGTGTGGAGGGAAGAAGTGAAGCATTCCCTGGGTTTGCATTCTGGATCCCTTCCCAGTGGCCCCGGGATGCTGGATGTGGGCAGACTCCGGCTCGGTCTGCCAAGCAGCAGTGCCAGCCTCCAGGCCAGGCTGTTGCGAGCCTGAATCAGACCAGGAAACCTCTTCAGCCGCTTTATTTTTCTGGGATTAGAAATCAAAATCTTTATTATTGAATACTAACACTTGGAAAAAAAAAATCCCAAGGCTGGGCTCCTCCGTTGCCAATTCCATCGGTGCCAGCGCTCCCGGCTGGCAGCTCCTGCAGAGCCCTTATCTCTGGGAGAAGTGGTTACACAATCCTCATTCTCATGCTGCAAAGGGCTTCGTTAGGGAACCCAAACATCAAAGCAGACCCAGAAACAACCAAGTTTCTGTTCAGAATCCAAGATGTTCAAGGAGGATCAGGAGCCTGGCCTTGCAAAGTGCTCCAGAGAGCAGGTTGGGATGGATCCCGAGGATGGAAAGCTGCTCCTTCCCCTGCAGCATGACAAAGAGTTGTGGGTTATAATGTGTGTGAGAGGGGAGAGCAATGTGGAAATCCTTTCCTGACCCAGTAGGCCCAGAGAATTAACTGGGAGTGAATCTGCATCTTGTGCAGAATAAGTGAACCAGGAATCCCCGTTCTGCTGCCTGGACAGCAGCAAGGAACTGATCCAGCAGATGGGATGCTGGAGTGAGATGCTGGAGTGGGAAGAGTCTCTCTTCCCTGCATCACTCCCTCCAGCCACCCAGAGGGTTCTGCAGAGCCCTGGTTCTCTGGTTTCTGGGCTGTCTGACGCTGCTGGGCTGGCTGTGCCGGTGCCGGGGGGAGGGTTTGTCCCGGGGCTCCAGGATGTCCCTCTGTGCTCCAGGGCACCGGGGGCTGTGGGACGAGGCCAATGCCCAGCTCTCATCTTGCATCATCCTGCTCTAATAAACTGCTTTCCCAGTCAATGGACAGACTAATTTGGCTCCTGTCTCCTGGGCAATGAAGCTGTGGCTCGTGACCCCACTGGCTCCTGAAGCCGCTGTGGCTCAGCCGAGGTAACCACGTTATCCCTGCTCTGCCCATTAGTCCTGATGGGAAGGAATGGCTGTGTAGCTTCCCATTAGAACTAATGGGCATCACTGGAGCAGCCTGCCCAGCACGGGGAAGCTGTGCCCAGAATAGGGAAGCTGTGCCCAGACTAGGGAAGCTGTGCCCAGTGCAGGGAAGCTGTGCCCAGTGCAGGGAAGCTGTGCCCAGCACAGGGAAGCTGTGCCCAGAATAGGGAAGCTGTGCCCAGAATAGGGAAGCTGTGCCCAGCACAAGGAATTGGTGCTGTGGGAGCAGCCACAGGAGCAGGAGCAGGGATAGCCCTGGGCAGGCAGGGGCTGATCCCCCTCTGTGAGGGAGGATGAAGGAGGGACACAGCTTCCCTGGGATGCAGGTCCCAAATCTCGTGGAGAGTGGGGCTGCACCAGATGCTGCAGAAACAGGTCAGAGCTGTCAGATCCCCACGGGGAGATGCAGGGTTAAGACACAATAATTCGAGGATTTTCAAAGCAGCTTTTAATTTTGGGGGATCCGTGAAAGAAGAGCAAACCCCACAGATCCTGCCAGATCTGTAATCTTCACAACAGCCTCAGCTGCTGGATTAACCTTTGTTTCCTGGTTCTCCCTGAGCAGCTCGTTCACTTCCTGGCAGCAGGCAGAGATGCAGTGCAAGCACAAAACACAACTACCTACTCTCTGCTCCTCCAAAACTCAGCACTTCTCATGAAGCAGGAGCCCAATCCAGGTCAACCTTTGCTGGTTTTAACAAAACTGTTTCCCTTGAATGGATTTGGATGAGGCTGAAACTTTTGGAGTCACATGGTGATCCAACATAAGTGCCAATGATTTGATGTGTGTTCCCTGACAGAGTGTGGGTCTGGATGAGATCTTGGGAAGGAATTCTTCCCTGTGAGAGTGGGCAGGCCCTGGCACAGGGTGCCCAGAGCAGCTGTGGCTGCTCCTGGAAGTGTTCCTGACCACGTTGGACGGGGCCTGGAGCAACCTGGGCTGGTGGAAGGTGTCCCTGCCCATGGCAGGGGTGGGATGAGATGAACTTTAAGGTCCCTTCCAACCCCAACCATTCCAAGATTTTATGATTCTGTGATTACTAAGTCTCATAATTTCTTCCCTTTCTCAATGCAATTAGTGAAGAGGACAGAGGAGTCAGTGAGGGAGCTCAGCCTGATTGTAAAATGTTAAAAAGAGAAGTAAATGCACAGTGGGGGCAGCTCTCAGTGCCGGTGACGTGGCTCCACTGACCTCGGAGCCCGGCTGGGAGGGCAGGCAGCCAGCAGACAATGCCCACGGTGTGCCCGCCACAAAGGGGCTCTTCTTCCCCCAGAGTATGAGTGGCCACTTGCCTCAGCCCCTCCTTCCCCCCAGACAATGGCAGGAAAACCTGTCTTTGTGCTGGAATTCTCCTCAGTTGCTCTCACAGTCTCTGCTGAGCTCAGACCTGGGGGTTTCAAAGCCTTCTTTAAAACCCCCGTCTGGTGCCAAGGAGCAGCTGGTGGCGTTGGGTGACTTTCCACACATCTCTGGGGTGCCCAGGCCGTGCCATTGCCCATGGCAGAGCGAGTCCTCATCCTGCACCTCCCCCTGGAGCCCCCACATTGCTCCCCAGACCCCCAGGCTCAGCCCAGGACACGCTGCCAGGGTGGCACAGTCAGCTCCTGCCCTTCCTGTCCTGTGCCACCATAAAATGGAACCTGGGGGGTTGCCCTGTTTCGTGTGCCGTGGGCAGCACCTCCTGTGCCTGGAGCTGCCAGTGGGGCTCCATCCTGCCCCAAAACCCCGGGGGGTTCCAGAATCCCACGCTCCAGACCCCACAGGTCTGTCTGGTCTCACCTATGTACTCAGTAGTGCCACCCCACAGAGCAGAGGGTAGGAAGGTGTGGCACAGCAGTGACAGGTCCATGGGAACAGCCGGGGATCAGGGACACAGCACTGGCAGCAGGAGAGCTGATGAAGAACCTTCCCAGTGCAGCAAGACACAGCTTCCCCTTTTCTGCCCTGGCTTTGGGTGCTGGCAGCAGGAACAGCACCAGAGCTGTGATGACCACAAGGACAGCAATTAAGGAGAACACTTTTCCATCTTTAAGCCTGTTGCTGTTATCCCACAGAGAGCTCTGCCCCCAGCACTGGATCATCCTGTCCCCAGCACGGGGAGCTGGGCTGGCACCCCCTGCCCAACAGGCCGGAGCTGCTGCTGCTGCTCCTGCTTGGTCATTCCGCTCAGGAGCTGCGGCCGTTGGCAGGCTCCGTCTTTAGAGCTTATTACATGTTCTGAAAGATTTATTTGAATAAATTGCCAGATGAAATACTGCTTTCAACTCGCTGACCTGCTGGGCTGTTGTAGCCTTCCAGCGGTGCCATCAGGGAAAATTCCAGCCTCAGAAGTTCTCCTGGTATAAACGAAGTGCCTTGGAGGTGTTTTGATGCAGCGCTGCATTAAGCAGAACGGGGGTTTAGTGGCTGTGTCTGTTGGTTAAAGGAGAAAAGGAAACTTCTCCGTGTGTTTGAAGGGCTGGGTTGTTTGTCGTGGCCGGCGTGGGCTGCTCAGGGAGTGGGAAGCTGGGAATGCCATGGGGGGATAACACTCCTGGCAGATGCTGAGTGGAAACTGGAGCTGCTGCCCGGTTCCTGTGCCTGGAGTGTCGTGCTGGAACGTGGTGGTTGCTGTGGAGAGCTGCTGGGAACACGATGGAATTTGACAGGACAAGAGAACACAGCCTCATCTACACCATGGGAGGGTCCACTGGACATCAGGAGGAATTTCTCCTGGAAAGGGTGGTCAGGCACTGGAAGGGGCTGCCCAGGGAGTGGAGTCCCCACCCCTGGAGGTGTCCAGGGAAGGCCTGGCCGTGGCACTCAGTGCTCTGGGCTGGGGGGCAGGGTGGAGAGGGGGCACAGGGTGGACTCGATGATCTTGGAGGTCTTTTCCAACCCTAATGATTCTGTGTTTCTATGAAATATGTCTTTTAGGTGTTATTTCTCCAGGGCCCTCCCGAGGTCGATGATTTCAGGCTCCATCCACAGCAGTGCCCTCCTGCCCGAGGCGGAGCTGAGCGAGCCTGAGCTGTGCCTGCCCTCTGAGCTGAGCCTGGGATGCTGCAGCTCTGCTCTGCACTGCTCCTGGCGATGGCACATGGTGCCAAGGCTCTGCCAGCTCTGCTCAAAGCTGGCTGCAGGCTGGGGAGCACCAGGCAGGGGGCACTGGGCACTTCTGGGATGCCCCACTTGCCCGAGGCTGCAGGACAAGGCATTGGCACCTGCCCACAGCCGCAGCCCCAGTGTCTGTCGGGGTGTGGTGGCCTTTGCTGTGCTCAGGGGTGCTGGCACGGGGTCAGAGAGGATGGCTCTACCCTGGCAGAGGTGGTAAATCCCAGGATTTGGGAGCAGCTGGGCTGCAGTGACGGGAAGCGGCTGCGGAGCCAGGCTTGGCAGCGCCTGCTGCCTGCGGGTTTGGTTTGCTGATCCCTCACCCTCAGGGTGCAGCAGCCACCAGGATTTAAACTGACAGCACAGAGTGACCACAGCTCCAGTTTGGCACGGGGATTGGGTGGGAGGGGGGTGAAATGAGAGAAAAGCACCTCCAGCTCAGCAGCAGCACCGTCCAAAAGCACCGGTGAGTCCACGCCCTCGCCCTGCTTGGGACTGTTCTGGGCTCCCAGGAGATGGTCACGTTGGAGGTCCCTGGTTTCACAGCAGATTTCTCTGAGGGTAATCGCTGCTGGAATGCTGAAGGGACAGGGGATTGGGTTCCCTGGAGTCAGACCTCACTGGGGCCAGCCAAGATTTCCTTCTGTACAGGACATAAGTTAACAGCACAGTAATGGTATCAGTGTATTTATTAGAATCATGGAATCACTTCTTGTGGCAAAAGACCTCCAGGATCATTGAGTCCAATCATCTGTAAGTAGGAAAGGAATCTCGGGCTTTAATCCCGTGGCTATGGCGTTATCCTTGAGGGGCACTGGGTAGCTTTGTGTGCACAGTCATGTCCTGTCGCTCGTCATCATCATCATCATCATCGTCATCCACCTGAGCTGATCCTCTCCCAGCCTGCTGGAATGTGCAGCTCTGGGGCATCAGGCAGGGCACAGCAGGGGTGAGCACAGTGTGTCCTACCCGTGGCGAGGTGAGGAGTGTCCCCCCTGCCACAGCCAGAGCTCCGGCTGCCTCTGGAACCACCGGCACAAACCGGGGCATGATGTGTGGCTCGTCAGTGCCCTGTTATTAATAGTTAATCAGCCTGCTCTGTATTTCAAAGCGTGTGGGCAAGGGAGGGAATTGCCAGCGAAGCAAACCACTTAACTCGGAGTCGCGCTTCTGGCGCGGAGCCTCCGAGGAAACGCTCTCCAGGTTTTCCTGGAGAGCTCATTACAGAGACAATAAAGGCCCAGGATAAATAGGATGCAACTGTTATTAACTCACGGTCCCTGGAAACTGGGCTGAAAAATCCTCGGCACTTGGACAATAAAAGTGTGTCCTTGATCCGAGTGGCAGCGTGTTCCTCCCGTTGCCATGGCGACGGCATCCTCCGGCGCTGCTCCCGCACGTTACCGCTCCCTCTGATCCTCTGGGCAGGGGTGCTTGCATCTGAAACCATCAGCAGTGCCTTCCCCAACTGCCAGATTCCATCCATTTCACAAAATATTCCCATTTGTCCCTGCCTCCTTTCCCACACGCTGTGGATAATGGGAGTTTCCTCCAGGCAAACTGCTGCTGGCACGTGCCATCGCCCCGCTGGGCACGGAGAGCTGGCTCCAGAGGGAAAATTTACAGCAAATTGGATCATTTGGCTTTGGTTAGAAGTCTGTGTCTGGGGACATTGGTGATGGAGAGAGGGCTGGGTGCTGGAGGCCACCTCTTCTCTTCACCTCCTCACCTCCCCACCTTCTCGCCTCTTCACCTCTCTGCACAGAAGCTGTGTGTGCTCCATGTGGTGGTCACAGTACCATGGAATGGTTTGGGTGGGAAGGCACCTGAAAGCCCATCTCATTCCAACCCCCCTGCCATGGGTAGGGACACCTTCCTCTAGCCCAGGTTTCTCCAAGCCCTGTCCAGCCTGGCCCTGGACACTTCCAGGGATGGGGTAATGGGTCACACTGGAAGCTCATTCAGAGGTAAACCAGAATATTTAACCCCAGGGATGAGCTGCAGGAAGGAACCAGCCCTTGGCCATGTGCCATGTCAGGGGACCATCCCCATGGCCTGCACTGTGCCTGCACTGTGCCACCTCTGCAGGGGCTGTGTGTGCCAGCAGCAGTGTGGAGGCATCCAGGGATGTGTCTGGAGCCCATGTGGGAACAGAGCTCCTCTCAACTTGGGGGCTCATCTCAGAGCTCCTCTCAGCTTGGGGGCTCATCTCAGAGCTCCTCTCAGCTTGGGGGCTCATCTCAGAGCTCCTCTCAGCTTGGGGGCTCATCTCAGAGCTCATCTTGACTCGAGGGCACCATGAGCTGTGGGATCCACCACCCCCAGGGGCAATTTATGCCGCTACTTAATTGCTCTTATTTTTAAAGACTGCATCTTGTTTCTAACCCAAGTGTGTCTGCTCCAGCCCCCAGAGGCTGGGTCTGTGCTGCTTCTCTTCACTCGATTGAAGAGCCCTTTAGTAGCTGATATTTTCTCTCTGTGCAGGCATTTATGGATGATCATTGTGTCACCTCTCGCTCTTCCTGTGATGTATGAGAGGCTGAGCTCCTCAGCATTCCCCTGCCAGGCAGCTGCTTCCAGACCATTCCTGTCTCTTTGTACAACATCCCCAGGATTTTCCAGCATTCCTCCAGGAGGGATGGATGTGCAGGGGTAGGAGCCTCTCCCCAGAGCCGACCCTGTATCCTGAACTCATCCCCAGTGTTGGCAGCAGGGCAGGGAGGGGATTCTGTCCCCTCAGCTGAGACCCCCCTGCAGAGCTGCCCCAGCCCTGGGGAACAGCAGCAGGAGGATCTGGAGCTGCTGGAGAGTCCAGAGGAGGTGCCGGAGCTGCTCCCAGGGCTGGATCCCTCTGCTCTGGAGCCAGGCTGGGACAGCTGGGGGGGTTCACCTGGAGGAGAGAAGGCTCCAGGGAGACCTGAGAGCCCCTTGCAGGGCCTAAAGGGGTTCCAGGAGAGCTGGAGAGGGACTGGGGACAAGGCATGGAGGGACAGGACACAGGGAATGGCTTCCCACTGCCAGAGGGCAGGGATAGAGGGGATATTGGGAAGGAATTCAGACAGAGGGGAGGAACTGGGACCTCTGATTAGACTTGCTGAGACTGTGCTGGTGGCATCACCATGTGCCACGTGCCAGCTCTTCTAGTCTGGTTGGCAGTGCCATGAGGTGCCAGTTGGCCCTGCCAGGGGGACACTTACCATCCTTAGAGGATCTTAGGGGCCGAGGCAGACAGCAGTGCCCTGAGAATGGATAAATAATGGTAAAAGAGCTCCCCCTCCCAAGGCAGCCAGAGGCCAGAAGGATGTCTGTACATCCCATGTTCAGGGCTTTGATTGGGGGCTGCATCTGGGGGGTGTTTTTTTCAAGCTATCAATTTTGACAGCATCTTCCTCTGACTTTGCTGCCATTTTGCATTAATGCCTGTTTGTAGGAATTGCTGACTGAATGCTGTCGTTCAGTGCCTGAGGGAGTCAGCCAGGAGCCTGCCTTGAGCCTGGGAATCAATTCTCTTTAGTACCTGAATGGCAGAGCTCAGTGTAAAGCAAAATCTTGTGGCAATATGTTTTCTGTACTGGAGAGCTGAGAGGAGCTCACAGAACTGGCTCCCTCAGCACAGCACAGGCAGGGGTTACCTTCAAACCATGAAGGAGAAATGGGGTAAATTGAATAGATGAAAAGTGAAAAGAGCAAAGGGCAGAAACACTGTTGTTGCTGTGGGTGTTTTCACAGCAGAAGGGACCTCAAAGCCCATCCCATTCCATCCCTTGCCATGGGCAGGGACACCTTCCACTAGATCAGGTTGTTCCAAGCCTCATCCAGCCTGGCCTTGAACTCTTCCCTGGCACAGGGAAGGGGATGCTCTGGGTGCTGGGATGCAGTCACATCCCTGCAGGATTTCTCAGCTCCTCGCTCATCTGATGGTTTTTTTTGCTCGGGAAATCAGTGAAGGCGAAAATTTAAATGCAAACACAAAGGGAGGCTTTGGAGTGAACAACCTGGAAACCAAACTCAGTGGAAGAAGGAAAAGGGGCCATGACATACAGGAGATTGTGTGGTTAGAGACAGCTCAGCCAAAAACGAGCTCCTTGTGGTTTTTTCCCCCAAGACAATTAACGGGCAGTTAATTCCTGTAGTTTTGAGGCATTTCTGGGTTACTCTGCCTGTGTTCCTCCCTCTGATGCTGATTTTGAGGTTTTGAATTTAATGAGGAGCTGCCAGGGCAGGTCTAGGGCCGGTGCCACTCGGAGGAGCAGGAGGAGGATGGAGGGAGCTCTCGGGGAGCAGCACCCAGAGGGTTTTGCAGCTGCTCCCCAGACACCAGGGATCCAGCAGGGAAGGGAGGGGGCAGAGATTTTGGACAAAGCCTGGCTCCCTGTCCCCGAGGCTCTGCAGGGCTGTCTGTGATCCCCTGGGATCTGCAGGAGCAGATTGCTGTGCCTGGGGTGCAGGTCCATCCCGGACACTGGGGTGACGTGAGGCGATGTGACACTGCCGTGCATGATGTCACAGTCCTGCAGGAGCACTCGTGCCTGTCCAGCCCGATCTGATCCACAGCTGAATCTGGGGCAGGCGCCCTCAGCACTGAATTTCCATCTTGTCACATGCAGTTCATAATGTTACTGCTCCCCAGCCCGTGTCCCCCGGGAGGGCAGGAGCCAGCAGAGGCTCCAGCACTGCCAGGTCTGATTGGTTTGGGTTGTTCAGGACCCAGATGGGTCACAAGGGACAGGACAATGTCCAGTGATTCAGGGAACAAGAATATTGAGCCTGAGAGGGACTTGGGACAAGGGCCTGGAGTGACAGGACAGGAGGGAATGGTTTGCCACTGCCAGAGGGCAGGGTTAGAGGGGATATTGTGGAGAAATTCTTCCTTGTGGGAGTGGTGAGGCCCTGCCACAGGTTGCCCAGAGAACTGTGGCTGCTCCATCCCTGGAAGTGTTCAGGACCAGGTTGGACAGGGCTTGTGGAAGGTGCTCCTGCCCATGGCAGAGAATGAGTTGGTCTTTGAGGTGCCTTCCCCCCCAAACCATCCTGGGATTCCATGATTCTGTGAGAGCAGTGCCATTTGCATTCCCTGCAGGGAAGCAGAGCTGTGGCTGCATATTGGGACAGCCATGGTGTCTCAGACCAGCATTTGGAAGAGGCATCTCTGCTCATTCTCTAAAATCCTGTCTGAGAGCTTTCCCTGGGCACCCTGAGCTCGCTGCCCCTCCTGCTGTGCCCCGGGGTGGGACCAGCCTGCCTGTGCCTGCCTGGGGCTGGGGCTGTGCACATTTATTTATGGATTTAAAAGACTCTAGAGCCAGTCTTTACAAATCCTTTGCAAGGTCACCTTACGTGACAAAGGACATCAACACTTCAGAGTAGGCACTGCAGTGATCCTGAAGGCTCACCCGGGCACGAGGCTGCCACAGGGTCACTGTGGGGACACTTTGTGCCAAGGCAAGTTCCTAATTCATGAGGCAGGACAGGACTGCCCTGGTGGGAGGGAAGAGCAGGAGGAGGAGGAGGAGGAGGGAGAGCAGGCAGCACGGTGAGAAGGAGGTTGGAAGGGCTGTGGGGCTGGCAGTTGGACTCAGGCAGGGTGGTGGATGGTGGAGCGAGGAAGAGGATGGGAGTTTTCAGTTCTTGCTTGGCAGGAAGGATGGAGACAGGGATGACTTGCACGACGGCAGTGGGGCTGGCAGAAGGAGCAGATGGCATGTTCAGAGTTACAGGGAAATATTTTAAATACACTTGCTGCTGGAGGACAGGCTTTTCTGGGACTTTTTTCTGACTTCCAGGGAAAACATGTGGGGGATAAAGCTGCTGCTGCTGTTTGCAGATGACCTGACTGGTGATAGGGTTAAAGGTGGTGGTTAGAGGCAAGGTTGGTGTTCAAGGCCAGGTTGGACGGGGCTTGGAGCAGCCTGGGCTGGTGGAAGGTGTCCCTGCCCATGGCAGGGGTGGCACTGGATGGGCTCTGAAGTCCCTTCCAGCCCAAACCAGTCTGGGATTCTGTGATTCCAAGAGCAGAAGCCTTGGAGTTCAACCCCTCCAGCTGGGATTCCTGCTCCCCAAGCCTCTCCTGTACCCCAAGCTGCTCCTGCCTCTTTTTCCCTGCGGCTGGAACATTTTGGGGTGGGTATGGTAAATAACGTCATTAGCAGGTGCTACAAGGTTGAGTTAATCCTTGCAGGCACCACCAGAGTCTGAAGAGGCACCATTTCCTCTCACACATGTCTCTGTTTCACTCTTGCAGAAGCTGAATGATTCTCTTTGACAGCTTTTTGCTTTTTATAGCAGTAATTAGTCAAAAAGCATCGGCGTGAGGAGCGTGAGGAGCTCTGCCCCTGCACTCCTGCTCAGTGCTCCAGGCACACGGTGCTCCAGGCACACAGCTCGGGGAGGGCACTGCTGCAGATTTAGGGGTGGGGATAAGGTCAGGGGGTGAGGAGGGTGTGGGGCTCTGATGCTAAAACAGGCAAAACTGTGGCCTTTTTTCCTACCTAAATTTGCACTTGTGTTTTAAGGCACCTGATGGGATCTGGGACGGCTGCTGGAGCCAGGCTGTTCATCCAGCCTGGAGTGATCACTGCACAAAACAACAACAATAAAAAGAGGAAAACTAGAAACTCTGATTTTACAAGTTCAGTTGAGGTGGAAGGAGGTAGAGAGATTGGGGGGAGAAACCAGGTATTTAATGTGGTTTTAATCCTAGTTAGTCCCCAAAATACCACCAGAGCGAGTCACAGGGGGTGACGTTGGTGTAACATTGGCAGGATGGAGTGTTACTTCAACAGAAAGTGTTAAAGCTGGGGGAAGAATTTACTAAGGGCAATGATGGAGATTTTGGCTCTCTTTGTCTAACTCAAGTCCCCCAAAAGCCCCAGGCCTGGTTTATCACACGCTGTTGGTAACGCATGCCTGTCGTTTTCAGGGTTTTTTGGGGGGACTTATTTTATTCAAAAGATAAAATTAGAAAATCAGAGTTATCTGGCGACTTCCAGATAGCTGAGTCTGGGTGGAACTGGAGTCGTGTGTGATTCTCTGCAGAAAGCCAGGCTGGAATTAATCAGCTTACTGCAGTCAGTTTAGTGCTGTTTGTACGGCACAGAGCAACTCCAAGGGGATGATATTTCCATAGGAAACCCCCATGTTCACACCGAAGGGAAGATGAGGAGCAGGACATGTCCATGTTGAAGATGAGGAGCAGGACATGTCCATGGCTGTTCCTGCAAACCTGCAGCTGGGCTGTGAGCTGGAGGGGTTTGACAGATGTGTGGATGAGGGACATGGGTCGGTGGTGGCCTTGGCAGTGCTGGGAAACATTGGGCTTGATGTTCTTAGAGGGCCTTTCCAGCCTAGAGGGCTCTGTGATTCCCTGATCCTGTGAAGTCCCAGGCAGTGGTTGCAGTGGACAAACTGTGAGCCAGAGGCTGGGGAAAAGGCACAAAACCAAAACCACAGGCTGTTACACATTGTAGACCTTACACAGGGAAAAATGCAGAGCCAAGGAAAGGTGGGTGCTGCACATGCTGCTCCATTTCCATCCTGCTCCTCAGAGGAGTGTTTTCCTTCACTGCACTTAGAAGGCAAGCAGTGGAGAGGAGGTTCCAAACACCTCTCACACCTGATGCTGGTTGTGTTGTTTCCCTCAGGATTTAAGTGGGGCCCTTCCCCCTGTTCAGGTTTCCTCTCCCCTCCTGTCACCTCTGAGCTCCCTTTGGTGAGGAAGATGGATGCTTCTTCCCACGTAAGAGATTTTTTTTTTTACTCTTGCAGGCACAGGCAGGTGCTGGGTTTCCTTGCAGGAGCTGGGGAAGGGTCTGCTCAGCCTGGGCTGCTTCTGCTGTGCTTTCCTCTGCTGGTCTTGAAATCTCTGCTCTAACTCTGACCAGAGGAGTCATCTCCCCTCTCCCAGGCTGGGCCCAGGAGCTGTAGTGATGCTGTAGTAAACCCCTTTCAGTTGAGACAAACTGAGACTCTGCAGTTTTGTTGTTTAATTTTATCACAGATGTAAATATCCTGCAAGTCCAAAGCTGTTGGCAACTCCTCAGAGAGTGTCAGAACTGTGATGTGGATTTACAAACACTGAAGTCCTGATGTTGATGGGGAGGTACTTGGGAAATTCAATTTGTAAAGGCAGACAAAGCTTTTCCTCCC
The DNA here is from genome assembly GCF_003031625.1 of Empidonax traillii. Classification (NCBI taxonomy): domain Eukaryota; kingdom Metazoa; phylum Chordata; class Aves; order Passeriformes; family Tyrannidae; genus Empidonax; species Empidonax traillii. The sequence continues at coordinate 32,739 of NW_020956502.1, forward strand.
CTCTCTGAGGTCAGCTCAGCCTGTGCTGAGCAGGGACACATCCCCTCCCAGCATCCCCCCTCCTGTCACCCCACTGGCCCTACAGCCTGTGCTCTGTCACCACCCTGCTGTCATCACCTCTCCTGCTGCTGACTCCCTTGTTCTCACAGATGAGGAGCTGGGACATCTCACCTCCCCAGAGATCTGCTGAAGACCCACCTTGGCTTGAATTCCCACCCTCTGGAAAGTGTCCCTCTTCTGAATCCAGCTGGGACTTTTAGTTTAGGGGAAGATTTGCTTTCTTTGTGGAAGCAAGAAGATGGATGGATGTTCTTCCTATTCCCAGGTGTGAGCACTTTGCTTGGCAGAGAGGAAATCACAGAATCATGGAATGGTTTGGAGTGGGAGGGACCTTAAAGCTCATCTTCTTCCAACCCCTGCCATGGGCAGGGACACCTTCCACCAGCCCAGGTTGCTCCAAGCCCCGTCCAACCTGGCCTTGGACACTTCCAGGGATGGGGCAGCCACAGCTTGGATGCTGATTTTTAACCTGTATTTAGTTTACAGAGGAATTCCAGTCACTCTGTTCGGCACCTCCTCGTTCCCTGCTCCGTGTTCTCTGCCCACTGCACAGCAAGGCTTTGCCTTCTTGCAGCTTTTTGGTCAAACCCTTGGGAATTGGACCTGTTTTCCCAAGGATCCCTGTTCAGCCACCCAGCAGTTGCAGCATCCTAACTGGGTTGCAGGCAGCCTTTAATCCTGTTAGTGCGTGTCGTGTTGCTCTTGTATCCTTCTAATTTTTAATCAAAATGTCATGCAATGCCAGGTTAAGTGTCTGCCAGAGTCTAAATCTATTAAATCAGCACCGTTGCCTTTATTAACCAATTTTTAAAATCATCAAGGACTCAAATGGATTTGACAGGGTTCATTTTTCTCCAGTTTTGGTGTCCGCTCTCCGGTATCAGCAGATCCTTGATCGGGTGGTGTTTGCCCGTGCTGACACTCTCATCCTTTCCCTTTACTGGCAGAATCCTGTTTTCCATCAGACTTTTGAAGCTTTCTCGTGTTGAGGTGTAAAATGAGTTTTTGCATCACCCTGAAGCGCCCAAAGTCCCTGTCCCAAAGGAATTCCAATTTAAATGCTTGAACCTGGGCTCTGCCAGGAGTCTCCTCTTCCTGAATGCGAATATTTGAATCCTGCCATTGGATGCTGACCAGGAGCTGGGTCCTTGCTCTACAGGGCAGGAGAAAGCTAATTAGGCACTGACTAATTATTTCCAGTTCGGTCACCTTGAAATCCACGACCGAGAGGGAATGGGAGGGGGAAAGTGTTTGTGGCCACAGCCCCTGGGAGGAGATGCCAGCGTTTGGTTCTGGAGCAGATGGAGCAGATCCGAGTCAGGCACGTGGCTTTTCCTGGAAAAACTATGGGAAGGCACTTCCCCCTCCCCCAGCTGGGGGGTTCCAGCCTACCCGAGCCTAATTGATGGTAATTATTTTTAATATCGCTTTTATGTGCTGATCTATTGTTTTAATTCCATCACAATGCAGCAGCAGATATGAAGGGTTTCCAGCCTGGCCCCCAGCTCCCCGAGGCAGCATTTATTAAAATCTCCTTTTGTCCATATTTCATGTTTATTGCTGCCATCTTTAATTAAGGGAGGTAAATATGGCCAAGGGGGGCTGAGGGGCCTCTTTAACATGAATAATTGGAAATGCACTCAAGGATGCTGTGGGAGGGGGAAGGAGCTGCTGGGTGTTATTCCTGCTTCAGAATGGGGAAACTTGGCAGGAAAAGGGGTCCCTGCACCCAGGGTCTGGTGATGGCTTAAAATCAGCAATGAGGGAGGTGTTTGGCTTAGAGTGAATTGGATTTTTTACAGAATTCCTGCAGAATGGTTTGTGCTGGAAGGGACCTTAAAGCTCATCCTGTTCCACCCCCTGCCATGGGCAGGGATACCTTCCACCAGCCCAGGGTGCTCCAAGCCCCATCCAACCTGGCCTGGGACACTTCCAGGGATCCAGGGGCAGCCACAGCTTCTCTGGGCAACCTGTGCCAGGGCCTGCCCACCCTCATAGGGAAGAATTCCTTCCCAGTATCCCATCTATCCCTGCCCTCCCCCAGTGGGAAGCCATTCCCCCTTGTCCTGTCTCTCCAGTCCTTGTCCAAAATCTCTCTCCAGCTCTCCTGGAGCTTCTTTAGACATTGGAAGGGGCTCCAAGGTCTCCCCAGAGCCTCCTCCAAACTTAATTTGGGTGTTCTCCTGCTGGTTTGGCTGCTCCAGTGGGTGAAAATTCATTCTCAACTGCTGGCACAGCTGTTGTTTTGGGCTCTGCAGATCCCAACCAGGAGAGAATTTAATTCAGGAAAACATCCTCTGGAGAGAGCTCAGATGTGCCATTTGTGGAGACATGCAGGATGGAGCCCTGCTGGGAACCTTCTGAGATCTTGTCTCTCTGGAAAAGGCTTTCTTTGGTGTTTTCCCTTTGTTGGGGCTCCTGACAAAGGAGTGTTGCTGCTTTCCCTCCCATCCCTGGCACAGTGGCTGTGGAGCTGCGTGGTCAGAGCTGAGTCACTGCTCAGTCCCTTCTCTCCTTCACCTCTCCTTCCTCCCCTTGCTCCGGAGGAACTCGGCGGCAGCTCCGACCTCTCCCACGAGTCCTGTCTGACTGAAATGAAGCCTGAGAGAGGAGATTTTTCCTCTCTGACAGCAGTGCTGGGCATGCTCTGGCTTCTCCTTCTCCCTGGCAGAGCAGATGGAGTGGGGAATGGCCCTGGCTTGGGCTGCACCGGGGCTGGCACAGCAAACCTGGGGCTGAGAGAGCCCCGTGCAGCCACCAAAGTGCCTCTGGGAGATGAGCCAGAGGCTCTGCCCTTGCTGACAGCTGGGACAAAGGAGCAGCCAGCAGCAGGGAGGCTGGGAAAGGACATTTCTGCAGCAGTGGGGAAGGTGGGTGTCCCTTGGGGTGGCACAGGGAGAGGAGCCTCTGCCTGCAGGGATGGCTTCAGCACTAGGGAGGAGAATAATGGAACTTCCACGGTGGGAGGGAGCTGTGCTGGCCCTGCCTGTGCCCAGGCTGTCCTGGCTGTGATGGGGAGCTGTGCCAGCCCCAGTGGAACCCAGGCTGCCCTGGCAGCACTCCTGACTCTCTGAGTAAAAGGAGACTTTTCCTCGGGGGCTCATCTTCTGCCAGCCCTGAGATAATCCGATGTGATAGTGCAGGCACAATGACTTCATTACTGTAATTATTTTTATTGCCTCTGCAGGCCTCTGTTTTAAAATAAACTCAGGAGCCAGAGCACTGAGTTCCATCTCAGTACTGGGGGAAGGGTTGGGCTGGATGCTGTAGGAGAGCTTTTCCAACCTAAATGCTTCCATGATTCTATGATCTTCATCTCCTTTATTTCATTTTACTTAAAGGTCCAAATGTTTGGTTGTCCCTCAGTGCAGGTCCACCCAGCTTTGCTCACTTTTTCCCCTCTCCAGGTTACTGGGTGGGCTCCACAAGTCACACCAAGGATTTTAAACTTGGCTTTAAGGATGGGAAATGTTCCCACAGAAGCTGGGACCCACCACGATGCTGGGAGGATGGGCACTGCTCATAGATAGGACACTTTAGGCTTGTGACCCAATTCTGGTTTCTCTTGACAAGGTAAAACCTCCTGGCAGGCTCCTGCTTCCAGTCCATCTCCAGCTGCCCCTCCCAGTTCTCCCATGTTCATCCACCACTGAGCCTCCTGAGCCCTTGCTGTGCTCCCACCTCATTGCAAGGGCTTTCTGAGGGGGCTGTTTGCTCCACAGACATCCAGACTGGCTCCTGGAACTGTGAGTCCTGTGGATACAGTGGCTCTGGGGAGAGCAGAGTAGGACATATCTGTATTTACTGTTGAGCTGTGGCAGGCTGAGTAATGCAGCGTTCCCTGTTTGGATGCTCAGCCCGCATCAGCTCCCATCACATGCTCCATCAGTCCCCCTCCCTTAAGCCGAGCAGTTCCTAGCGGCTGATCCGGGCTGTGGTGGGGCTTAGTGGCCATCTGGGCTCAGAACAAAGACTTTCCCCACCAACAGGAGTAATCCCCTGGTGTAATCAGGGTTTTCTGGGAGTACCCAGGAGATGCACCGGGCTGGGCCGTGTTTGTGTTCCCACAGTAGCCCTGCAGGAGGGGCAGGTCCGTGGCACAAGGGGCCGGTGTGCTCAGAGCCCTCTGGGTGTCCTGGCAGGGGTGCAGTGGCGTGTCCAGGTCCCTGTGGGGTGGGGGGCTCAGGGTGGTCCCCCTGTCCCGGGGAGGTGCAGCAGAGTCAGTAAATGGCTGCTGTCAGTGGAGATCTGTCCTGAGATTCAGGTTGAGAACCAGCTCAGCCATTTCTGAGCCCCTGGGAGAGCCCTGGGCCGTGTTTGTGTGGATTATTTTTATCTCTAAATATGAAATTCTCTGAGCAGTGTCAGTGCCCTGGCTGTGGTGACTGTCTGGGACACCGACACAGACATGGAATTCAGACAGTTTCTTTTCGTGTCTCTGATTTTTAGCGTTGCCAGGAGTTGATTTTTAATAGCGATAAAGGAATTTGGAGTCTGTTGAATGAACTGGCCAGGCTGAAGGGGGTGATTGCTCTCTGTGTGTCTGCAATTCCCACGTTCTTTCCATGAGCAAAAATACCCCGGGGTCTCCAGGGGAGCTGCCTTTGGGACCTCCCAGGAGCACTCCCAGGGATTGCCCTGCCATTCACTGGGGATTTGGGGGGTTGGAAAGGCTTTGGAGCTCAGTTTGAAATGAAAGGCTCGGTGATGGTTAAAACCCTTGAGTGTGCCCCGTGCTGTGCCCGCTGGCAGCACTTCCCCAGCTCTGCCACGGCCCCCCTGCCTGCAGCAAGGACTGGTTTTGGGGAGTGAGCCCCAGCTGGCAGCGGCTCAGTTTGGGTGTGCTCAGGAACAGTGACCCCTGAGAGTGCCAGGGTGTGCCCAGCTGGTACTGTGCACAGAGGGAGGGGTGGGGATGGGCTTCGTGGGGCTCCAGAGCCCCTGGAATGGTGGCTTTGTCCTCTTGCTGCCACGGGCTTGTTTCCCCACTGCAGATTTATCCATCAGAGTGTGGCACTGCCCTTGGTTCCTCCGTGGCTCTGGTGGCTGTGGCAGTGGGTGGGTTTGGCAGGTGGTTATGGGGGGCCCGATGGGTTCCCCTCCCTTGGGGACACTCCTGGCTCCTCTCTGAGGTGCCAGTGCAGCAGGACGTGTCTGTGGAGCCGCTGCCACCCCTCCAAGGGCTCGTCTCACGCAGGGATGCTTTGTCAAACATCTTTTTGTTGAGTGGAGCTGAGAATCCTTTGTTCTGCGGGGTTTGATGTGGAAAGTAAACACGTTAACATCAAGGCAGCTTTCCAGCGGCATTTGGGATTTGGCTGCTGCTCTGAAGCCGGGCGGGGCTGGGCGATGGGGGGTGCTGTGCTCGGGGACCGGGATCGCTCCGGAGTGATGAAAGCTGAGCGCTGCCTGCGCTGCTGTGAGCGGGATTAGATCGCTTCTTTGTGGAGTATAATGTGGGAAAAGCATTTGCTGTTAGGAATCCAG
>NW_020956502.1:38647-44037 GCF_003031625.1 Empidonax traillii
TGGGATTTGGCTGCTGCTCTGAAGCCGGGCGGGGCTGGGCGATGGGGGGTGCTGTGCTCGGGGACCGGGATCGCTCCGGAGTGATGAAAGCTGAGCGCTGCCTGCGCTGCTGTGAGCGGGATTAGATCGCTTCTTTGTGGAGTATAATGTGGGAAAAGCATTTGCTGTTAGGAATCCAGGCTGGTTTTGTGGGCTGCTCTCCCCATTCACCCACCATCGAGGGGTGGGGGAGTGCAAAGAGGGTCGTGTTTCCTTGCCAGGCTTTCCACACCTTTCCCAGTGCAGCGATGGGTGGAAGGGTGAAGCCCTTGGTGCCCTGAGGATGGACTTGGCTCTGCACCCCCTGCATGGCTCAGTGGGCTGGGGGATGAGCCACAGTTCCCATCCCCTGCTCTGTGGTAGAGGTCATACAGCCATCCAGGCTTAAGTCAGCATTTTCCTACAGGAACACAGGTGCCTGGCAGAGGGGGACAATCCTCACCCCTCTGTGTTCCCTGCCAGGGGCTGTGACACAGCCAAGGGGAGGTGTGCCAGTGCTCAGGGGAGAACACAGAAATAAGGTCACTTGTTTCTGTTTGGAAAAAAACAACAAAACAAGTAATCCTGCTTCTGGCTCGCTGGGGGTGGTTGGATGCTGCTGGATAGCTTGGGAAATGGATGGAATAACAGTTTTCCTTCCGCTTCTCCAAGAGCTTACCATGGAGGATGGCACACCCTTCCTGCAGATGTTACTGCAGATCCCACCTAAATCTGGAGCTTTAAATACCAAGCCCCCCAGCCTGGTGCCCAGGGATGGTCCCCACCTGGGGGCTGAGCTGGGCTGTCTTGCCCTGTGCTGCCCGGGCACCTCCCCACGGGACGGGCTGTGCAGGGGAGGTGGGGACACCCTGGGGGGGGCACTGGGGGCAGCGTGGACTGCTCCGAGCTCAGAAGGGCCTGAAGTTCCCTGAGGTGCTCCCTGCACCATCCCAGCACTGTGTCCCAGGGGTGTTTGCAGGGAGATGTCAGCCCACATCACCATCCCCCAAATCACCGTCCCCAGAGAACGCTTTGTGCCCTCTCGGGTTAATCTGCAAAGGTCATGAGTGACACTGGCATGTGACTGGAAGGACAGAGGCCTTTTGGGGGCTTTTCTTTAAAAATAGAAGGGCTGAGCCAAGCCCCATCCCTTGCTCTGGCACCTCTAGAGCTCTGAGGTGTAATCACACGAGTGCTGAGCAGTCCGTGGGCTCCTTCCCCCTGCCCTGGGTGTGTGGCTGCAGCAGGGCTGGGTGCCCATCGCTCCTGGGGGGCTGCAGGAACAGCTGTGTTCAGCAGGATGGCATCCTGCAGCCCCCTGCTCCTAGAGCTTGGCCCCAGAGCAGAGCCCCCAGCCCTCCCTGGGGAGCAGATGGGGTGACAGGGGCTGTGCTGTCCCCCAGGGCTCATCCACAGCTGAGGGATGGCCCAGGTGGTGCCGTGGGACTCACTGGGTGTCCCTGGGCTGGGAGAGCTGGGGGGGTTCCCCTGGAGAAGAGAAGGATCCAGGGAGACCTGAGAGCCCCTGGCAGGGCCTAAAGGGGCTCCAGGAGAGCTGGAGAGGGACTGGGGACAAGGCATGGAGGGACAGGACACAGGGAATGGCTTCCCACTGCCAGAGGGCAAGGAGAGATGGGAGATTGGGAAGGAATTCCTGGCTGGGAGGGTGGGCAGGCCCTGGCACAGGTTGGCCAGAGAAGCTGTGGCTGCCCCTGGATCCCTGGGAGTGTCCAAGGCCAGGTTGGATGGGGCTTGGAGCCACCTGGGCTGGTGGAAGGTGTCCCTGCCCAGGGCAGGGGGTTGGACTAGATGGGCTTTCAGGTCCTTTCCAACCCAGACTATTCCAGCATTCTGTGAGTCAGCAATTACTGGCCACAGCTCGCCCAGGAGGGTGCTGCTTTCTTCCCAGCCAGGTCACCAGTCCTGGTCTTCTTGGAAGGCTTTGACATAGAGGAGAAGGCAGGGAGCCATGGAGAGGGAATGTGAAAGGTCAGTGTTCACTTCACAAGGCTTTTGTTGGGTCCCAGGTGAAACCAGGCATTTGCATTTAAATGAATATGTATTTTGAGACGTTAAACCCAGAGGCAAAATAAAGGCCTTGCTGAGATGACAAACACATTGCTCCAGTGCCTGTTCCCCATATCAGTCCAGCAGCCTTTGGGAGTAAAACCACATCAGCCAAAGCAGTTTTTCTTCCTTTCCTTTTCCACAAACCACAGCCCGCTGTAAATACTCAGTTTGGACCTGAGTGGCTGAAACCTTAAATGAGAAAAGAACTGGTGGATTTGTAGGGTCTGTGTGTGATGCCCGGGAGAACAATCCATTCTGCAGTTCCAGGTCAGCTTCTCTTTCAATTTAAAACCCTAGAAAAGAGAGAAAAATCTGCTTAGAGAGAGGGGAACAAACAAGTTGGCTCTGGGTGACCCAGGAAACAAAGTGGGGATTTTTTGGTTTGGGTTTTGAGGGGTGGTTTTAGTCCTTGGTGCATCCCATCCCAAAGCCCTGTCCAGGACTCCCTGGACCCCTCGATGGAGTGGGTGGACTGTCCCCAGGGCTGGACTGCAGCAGTGGCAGCCCTGGCTCTGTGATGCCAGGAGCTGCAGGTGGCAGGAGCCTGAGCTGGCATCTTTGGCACCAGGTCGGTGCTTTTGGCTGGCCGTGGGCACTGGGCTGGTCTCAGGGTGGTTTGGGCGATCAGGGAGATGGGAGGTGATCTGTGACCTGTCACTTTGGGGGCACTGCTCCCAGCAGGAGCTCCAGCCTCTGCCCACTGAGGCGGCACAGCACGGGGCCGGGCACAGGGAGGCACTGGGCGGGTCCTGTGCCAAGCAGGGCGGGATTTTGGAGGGCTGGGCACCAGAAAACACCAGTTAGAGACTCTGCCGTCATTCCAGGTTCTCCTCTGAGTGTGCTCCTGTCTCAGACTTGTGATGAATGAAACACAGGCTCTCTGAAGTCGACACCCAGCTGCTCAACAAGCCTGTGGAGTGTTTGGTGGAGGAGCTGGGCTGTGATCAGACCTGGTGGAGGAGCTGGGCTGTGATCAGACCTGGTGGAGGAGCTGGACTGTGATCAGACCTGGTGGAGGAGCTGGACTGTGATCAGACCTGGTGGAGGAGCTGGGCTGTGATCAGACCTGCTGCATCTCTGCTCAGCTCCTGGCCCAGGCTGGCACTGGGAACGCTCAGCTCCCAGCTGGGCAGAGGGAATGCTGTGCTGGAGCCCCTGCCTGCCCCTTTGCCATGGGACTCGCTGTGCTGATACATCCCTGCAGGAATGTGGAGGGGGTGCTGGGGGCAGGATCCCCTTCTAAAGGTCTGTCCATTTTCCATGTCCCAGTGCTGTCTGTCAGGGCTTGCATGAGCTGCCCAGCTCTCCTCTCTCTCTCACCTGTGCTCCCTGTGTGGTGCCCCGTGTGTTACTGCTAAAATAACGTGGTTGTGGTGCAGATTTCCCCCTGCAGCGCTGGTGTCTGGGCCTCATCTGCTGCTGGAGGCACCGTCACGTTTATTGGGAAGTTTCTGCTCCCTGCCCCTCTATAAGTGGGGACCATTTTTTACTTAAAAGGGCTCTCTGCCTCTCCCTGGAAATCACCCCCTGGGATGATGAACCCTCTTGCAGCCCGATGCTGTCTGTGATTATAAAATCCAAGTCCTCGTTGTTAATATTCAGGGAGCAACGCCACATCTCCCAGGACAAATATCTTCCCGTGGCTGGGTAAATCAGAGTTCATTATCATGTTAATCTGACTGATTGCAGTCTCCCAGAAGGATTCCACATATGGTCATTCTTGTAGCACAAATAAAAGCTGGTTTGCCTCAGTCACGGGGCTCGAGCTCCTCTCTTGGTGCCTGATGGTCTTTATTCTTGAGTTGCAACTCCAGGAGATGGAAATATTAATTGTTAAATTGTTTTTGATCCTGCTCTTGGTTTTGAGCACCTGCCTTGTGTTTGGAGTCAGGATTTTCCCTTATTTTTGTTGTTTTGTTTCAGCTCTGGTTTTAAATTCGTGAAGGCTCCATTTGGGAGCCTGCAGGAACCTGTGTCTTTTGTGGGCAATAATTTTGGGGAAGCTGTAATCCTTGGCACTGGTCCTGGTGGAGGGCTGGTGTGCAGGGGACCCCTCTCATGGGGTTTTAGCTCTGTGCTCAGGGGTCTGACTGATGCTGGTGCCCAGGGCTCGCACCGAATTATTCCATCCCTTTTTGCGACACAAAAACAAGGGTTTGAGGACACTTGACACTTGTGGAGTACAAACAAATTACAGGGCTCACCCCCTCTCCTGGGTGTGTTGGGATGCTCGGCATGCCCCCAGCCCCGGGATGCAGCACTGGGGTGGTTGGGCCAGCACAGCCACAGGGACCCCCCGAGGCAGGTTTGGGGATTGTGTCAGTGGGAGCTGCTGTGTTCCCCCCACTGCCAGGGCCAGAGAGGGCAGAGGCAGAGCTGGACTGTGGCATTGCTGGGCATCATTGCATCCCTCACCCCCGTGCTGCTTCCAGCGCCGCACTTGGCTTTCATGAGAAGTGAATTTTTGATGAAGCATTTATAGTTCCCTTTCTTCCCTCCCCTGAGCCCTGTGCTGCATCTGCTGCTGGAGGGAAGGGAAGGGCTCAGCAGGAGCGCTGCCAAGAGAGTGCTGGTGCTCTGGGTGCCAGTGGCACACACAGATTTCTGTTTGTGTTTGGTGGGTTTGTGTCCCTGGCTGGGTGTGCTGAGCACAGAGAGCAGGGCTCGTTCCCGCAGGTTAGGGAAGAGGATGCTGCTTCCACAGGGCAGTTCCTCACGGGACTCCACGAGCCCCTATCCTGAGGGGTGTCCCCAACACCTCTGCAGCTCTTCAAGGGCTACAGGGGTGGAAACAGGAGGGTGCTGAGCCCGTCTTGCCTCTCACAGCTCACCGTGGCTGTCCTGTCTTCTGCAAAGAGTTGAGGGTTTCCCAACTCCCAGCTTTGCTCCACGGGGAGATGCTGGACCAGGCTGGCAGCTCTGGGATCCCGTGGCAATATGGAACTCTGGTCTATGGAATGGTTTCCACCTTGCACAGGCACTGGAGGAGTCGACAGCCAGTGGGACCCCCAGGTACAAATGCAAAAGCTCAGGTACAGCAGTACTTGACCCCAACCCTGTGGCACAGAATCACTGAGGTTGGAAAATACATCTGAGATCATCAGGTCCAACCCTTCCCCAGCACTGCCAAAGCCACCACTCACCCATGTCCTCAAGTGCCACATCCACAGGGCTTTTAAATCCCCCCAGGGATGGGGACTCCACCACTGCCCTGAGCAGCTGGGCCAGGGCTGGACAGTTTTCCCAATTTCCAACCTGGCATAATTGGAAGTCATTTCCTCTCATCCTGTCCCTTGTTCCCT